>NC_133618.1:356153146-356453146 GCF_048593235.1 Sminthopsis crassicaudata | reverse complement strand
ATTCTTCCCCCAAAGCTGCTCGAACTCCCACAGCTGCAACAAATCTGTCTCAGTGCGCAGGCGCCACTGCTGCAGCAATCTTTCCAACTGTAACCCTCCCCCACCATCCGGGTCCTCGTCGACCGCCGGCCCGGGAGCGGGCGCAGTGTCTCCCGAAGCTGGGACCTAATAAAGTTGCACTGAGTGGAAACCGGTCCGCGCCCTGCAAGTGTGCACGGAGCACCGGCGGGGACACTCTCCCCCGCCCCACCCCACCCCCGCCTGCTTTACTTGGTTTGTAAGTGTATTCTATTAACGCGGGGTGGGGAGTGGGGCGCGAGGGGAGACCCCAAGGTCTGTGAGGGATAGACAGCGGCGGCTCCTTCCCAGGCCGCGGCTGCCCTCCCCGCCTCCCTTGATTCTGTCGCGTCGGCTTCCGGGACCCGCTGGGTCGGGCCGTTGACGGATGCAGGCGGCGGGAACACCCGCGAGCCCAGCTCTTGTGCACCCAGGACACTCTTTGTGTGTCCTGTGCCCCACAGCCGAGCCCCGACAAGCACTTTTCTCCTTGTGCCTCAGTATAACAAGCTCCTACTACGTGCCAGGCTCCTAGCGGACCGTTTCAGCCCCGGCTGTCTGGACCCCAGCCTGGGACAGCGCTAGGGCCGGGGAAATGGGACGGGCCCCTTTCCCCCAGGAGAAAGGGGAGTAATTAGTGGAAGGTTTAGAAATCAGGTGGAGTGGGGCCTGGATGGGGCTTCCGATCAGGTCCCTCAAGAGTGGCCAAGAATCATAATAACGGCTCCTGTTCCGAGTGCGCTGCCTCGCCACAGCCGGGAGAGAGGCAAAGCAAACAATAGTATGTCACCAAAAGGAAGGAACGGGAGCCCTGTAATTAAAAATTTTGGGGATATCAATAAGGGCTTGCTTCAAGAGGTCTTGGAGCGGCCTAGCAGGCCCATAGTCTTCTTGCCGGCATGTAAACTCTCGGTCTAGTGGCCGGTGCTCCCCGAATTATGGGGTAAGCAGGGAAAGTCCCTGGTACCGGGAATGTTGCTGGGGAAGGGAGGACAGACTTAACTGCCTTTTCCGGTGTGAGTAGGTAGACCTATATGAAGCCTGATGCTTTAGAGATGCAAAGCTAGAGAGGTTCTTTTTGCACAGTACCATTTCATCCTTTTGAAATCACAGAATTAAGAAAAAAAAAAAAACAGCTGAAAAGACTTTATAGAGATCAACTAGTTAATTTTTATTTGTTTGCTTTACTTAGGCTTACAGTGCTAAAATGATTTACTCAAGGCTATAGTAATATCTCTCCTCCTCTGTTCTGCCCTTAAAGCTCTCCACTTCCGTTGTCCACTTATATCCTCACCCTGGAAGTTTATATCCATTGAAAAGGATTCACATGGGTTCTTTCGGTAATGAAGTTTGATGAATTGATGCAGTTCACCTAACTTCTCACAAATGGCTATCAGTACTTAATAGTTTCACTTAGAGATTGGTCCTCAAAAATTCTGAGGTTATTTCCCTCCGATTTTACTTATTTTCCTCTTAATTTCAGTTCCGTTAGAGACACATTTTTATCTCAAATCTATGATATGCAAACATGTCTATGATTTAGTGGATTTTTGAAGTGTAAACTTTGAACCTTTCATATGGATCCAGTTTTGAATTTGAGCATTCTCTGTATCCAAAAGATTTTTTTTTGATGGCAATTAAAAAGCTGGAGTAAGTATGGATAGCCAGATATTTAGACATCACAAAATTTAGAATTTATAAGTCATCAGGTCTAAAGTCTAACACAATAATGACTTCCACCATAAGAAAGCATAAATGGAGACTAATATATATTTATTTATTTATTATTATTGAGAATACATCTCTTTTAAAGCAATAATCAAGAGTTAACTTGTGGGGAGAAAAATTGGGGGTAATTAATTCACTTCAATTAAATAAATTCCAATTCTGGTTTTGATGGAAAGAGAACACATTGCACTAGTCAGACCAGGAGGTAAGGAATGCCTAGATAACTCTGGGCCAGATCTCTACCTTGATTGCAGAGACTGTTTCCTGACAAGCTGGGAATCTGGGAGAGAAAACAAAAAAAAAGCATTCTTGTCTGCTTGTACATATAAATGGGAGTGGTGCTAACTATATCTTGTTTACCTTAACTTTCTTTGGAAAAAGTTTTGAAGTTTGTTGGGGTGTCATATCTTGCTTGTTCCCCAGCACTGAAAAGTGATGTTATCTAACAGCAAACACTAGCACACACTTTTATTGCAATGAGACTGATAACATTCTTCAACTCAAAGTACTCAGTCTATAACTTGTAGTGATTTGAATGTTAGATTTTCATTTTATCCTAAAAAAAAAGGTTATTCTTTGGCAAGATCAGAAGTATTGTCTTTTCTAAACTGGTCGCTGATGGTTTTAAATTCTTACCTTGTTTTTCCACATTTATCCCAAAATGATTATAAAATTTAAAGTGATAGTTGTATATTTTAAAGTTCAGAAACTTCAAGAAAGCTGTTTACAAATTAACAAGTGCCAGTGAATCATTCTCCCTAAGGATTTCAAAGCATATCAATTTAAAGTTTTAAGATGGTTGATTAATTTTATTCGACATTAATATATAAAGGAGTCATCTTTAAAATGACTATATTTAGATTTGACTTATTTTTTTCATTGATTAATGACAATCTTTACCACCTATACTAATATGCTATATCTTCTCTCCATTCTCACCTTATATCTATCTTTTTATGCACTTATTGTTTGAAAAATAAATCCCTTTAAAATCTTCCTTCCCACAATATTGCAAAGTATATATCCTGCATAGTATATCCTACTTCTTCATTCATTATCACTAGAACTGATAGATAATAAAGCCAGATAAGCATACAAAATTCGTTAAAACATGATATTGTTAGTGTGGAGAGTAGAGGCATGAATAACAAGATAATATATAGAATCATAATTCTTCCTGAGGAGCCTTATTTCTTGTTTTCATTATGAATTCAAACTTTATGGTATAAGTAATCCTTTTTATTCTTTGCAATGGACAGTCTATTGCTTTCTGTAACTTTATATTGGCCAATGGCTGTTTTTTGAAAGTGTTATGTATTTTATATGTAATACATAATAATTATTAAATGAAATATAATATTAAAAAGTGTTTGACTCTTAATTAGCATGTTATTCAGAACTGCAAGGAAATTTGAAGTCTTATAATATTTTAAAGCATTTCATAAGTTTTACGTAAGTTTTGATTTTTCTAAAAGTAAATATTTCCACTATTAAAAAAAGGGTGAAAAATTATTCTTAATAATATTTGTAAAAGCATTTCCTGACTTACAGTTCAATAGATTTGGGTACATTTCATATTGGATTTACATAATGGATCATCTCACCAGGGGACAACAAAAATATCTTACCAGATAGAAAATTTATGAGGCCTAAAGGTAAAAGCTACTTGTTCCAAGATCTCTTGATTTCTAGGCCACTGCTCTTCCTTTTAACACTGATGCCACTTGGTACCTTTTACAATAGAATCTCTTATGGTAGTTTATTATTATACTTGATTTTGCAGTAGAGATTTATTGAATACATTTTATTTAAATAACATGTTAAGGTCTGTATTTAAGAAAGATTATTATAGATAAATTAAATTTGGAAATAATTTACATTCAAAGGTTTTTCACTCAGGTGCTATCCAAATGTTAACTATGGTTAGGTACTTTCTACCAGTAAAATTAAGAGATTATATTTTCTTGCCTCTACACACCTTTGCTTTTAGGCCCTATATTTTGATTGATTTTTTCTTCTTTCCAATTAACTCCTGATCACCCTTTGTATTGATTTCCTTTTGTGAACTTCATATTGAAATTATTTTTTTAATTTCATAATACTTTTCTGGAATTATGTATTACAGCTATCAGGTCTAATCAGGTCTAATCAGGCTGCCCACTCCCCAAAATTTGGGTAAATGAAGTTCTTTTCTTTCCTGAAATTTAAAGTCTTTCTTTTTGGAATCTAGCACATTGGTTAGCACAGAATAGTTCACATTTATATTGTGCTTTGAGGTTTGCCAAAATATTTTATATATATTTTCTTATTTGATTTTCAAAACATGTTTGCTGCTTGATTGTTTTTTAATCTTACACTTTTACTACTCTACTAACTACTCTAACATGTACAGTTACACTAGCTATGTTTAATAATATAAAAGAGTTGGACCTAAAATTAGTTATAAAGGATTTTTAAAATCAGTGATTTCTTAAAAAGATTGGCTTGATTTCTAATGTGAAAGCATAGATTCAGTTTGCATTGTCACTTTTGGGTTGCTCTTCCATTTCTAAAAGATTAGATACATAGAGATCAGTTGTTGTTTTTGTTTGTTTTCCACTAAAATAAATAGTTCAATAATTTTACATTCATTTTGATAATTGCTTTGAACAAATAAATGGACTAAACTAAATTTAAGACTTTGTTCTTATAGAGGGTTTTCCCCTCTGTTTTACTGAGCTTTACCCTGCCTATTTTAGGAGAAAAACATTTTAATACAATTTTTTTTTCCTATGTAATGCTGTAAATGTAAGTAGATTTTATAAACTAGTATTTTCTTATAGCTGGTTATTGACTTTGAAGCCTTGTATATTATATTCTGTCCATCTTATTTTATATAATGTTTTAAAATGATATTGTATGTTATTTTTAGTTTTCTCTTTACTTGATACTTTAGTGTGGTTAGGGGGGAAGGAGGGTTTGTAATTTTCACATTTTATTATTCACATCAGGATATAGCTAGTCCTTTATGCCATCTGCCTTGTAGCTTCTGATGTATGTAAAGGGCTTTGTAAAGCTTAAAGTTCTATATAAATATCTGTTATTTTGTTAGCAATATTGAAGGAACAATTAAAAGTAAAATATTGTTTAAGGATCAACTGAAGGAAATAGTATGATGCTTAATCTGGAAAAGAAAAGATGAATAATTGTTTTCAGCTATTTGTAGAACTTATCTTCTGGAGAAGGGATTTGTTTTGTTTTGTTGGGTGAAAGTTTTAAAGAGACAAGCATACTGGTTTGTATTAATTTTTTTTTTGTCATGGACTTCTCTGGTATTATAAATCCAAACTCAGAATAATGTTTTTCAATGAATTAAATAAAATAGTGTCATAGAAAACATTTTCCTGAAATATAATGATCAAAATAAGTTTTTTTAAAAATTCATGGACCCTACTATCCCTTGCGATAGAGAAATCCACATAAGAATGTGTTGCCTTAGGAGAGTGGTAGATTTTCTTTTACTGGAGACCTTCAAGCAAGGACTAAATGAATATATTGTAAGGAGGAGGCTTCTTTATTCCTTTCTTTTTTTGGATGGTTTTTCTTTTGTTTGTTTGGATTTTGTTTTGTTTTTTGCTTAACACATGTACCAAAATGAGACATGAGAAAAGTAGTGGTTCAACACAATAAACATGAAAATTAGGATTTGGGGAAGAAGAATGAGATTCTATAGATGTTTTAAAAATAGAAACTGAAAGCCAGGTTTTATGAGAAAATTCTTATTAACATTGGAATCTCAACATTCTTTCCATGATTTTTATCATATTAAAAGCCTCATCCTTTGGCTCTTGGGTATCTTGGATGCAAAACACAGATAAAGGAGATTCCCCTAACTAATCCCTATAGTATCACATATCTCTCTTCCCCAGGCTTTATAATGAAGGTGATTCTCTCTTCCAAGCTTTTGAAAAAAAATAATCTGGGGGCAGCTAGGTGGCGCAGTAGATAGAGTACCAGCCTTGAATTCAAGAGGACCCGGGTTCAAATGTGAACACAGACACATAATACTTCCTAGCAGTGTGACCCTGGGCAAGTCTCTTAACCCCAGCCTCAGAAAAGAAAAAAAAAAAAATAATTTGAATCATTTTGTAGAACTTGTTTCTGCCAGCAATACTTCCCTCAACATGCTATTAAATATATGAAATTGATCAGCTATGTATTAAACTGTATAGGCTCAACTCTTAGACTATGATTAGAAAATAAAAATGATTTTTTTAAAAAATTCAAAACTAAGTAAACCCTGGTATGGTTCTTAAAGTACAGAGGTTTTCTTCACTTACTGATGAGTGAACCTGAATGCTAAACTCAGAAGTAACAGTTGGCAAGTGAATGAATGAAAAAAGCATATATTAAAGTGCTTGCTTATATGCAAAGCCATTGTGCTAAGCAATGGGGATACAGATAGAAAAGGAAATAGCTCCTGCTACCAAGTTGCTTGTCTTCTTGGGGGGTGAAAAACATATAAAATGTTTTCATGTGCAAATTAAATGGTCCATAAGATGCAGTGGCAGAGTAGATGATATTGCCGCCTCTTTAATGTTATTTCTTCTTAAAAAATCTTATTGTGTCAATTTCTGATACTGGACCATTTGACAGTGCCAAAAATGTTGGTGGCAAGAACTTTCTTTGGTAGCTTGTAAACCGGAGCATCTGTAAGAACATTTGCCAGGATGTCTCCACAGGAATTGCTGTGGCCCCGGGATGACTGGAGGCAATATAATGAAAACATTGCTGTTACCAAAAGTCTTAGGCCCAAGATCCTCTGCAGTCTCCAGTGGGCTCTAGTATAAATAGTGGTGATGCTTTGACTACTAAAAGAAAGCACATGCTGCATACTCTTTCTCCCAAGGTTCCTCACTGTCTCAGCTAGGTTAGTTTGCCTGACTTGCTGTAGATAGCAGTTACTGAGAATAGCCATACCCTTCTCTAATGATGGATGTGAGGGCTGAGCTGAAAGCAGGATTAGTGATTTTAGAGGTGTGGCCCCTCCCAGGACTCCTGTGTTGTTCTTCTAGATGGTGGTTACTGGTCAACAGCTACCTGTGATGATGAGAAAGTGGGCTCCTTCTCCACAGTGATCTTCCCTCATTGATGTTTGTGGAACCTGGCCCAGAAGAAGGTTCAGTATTTAAGACTATTCCTAGTTATTCCTAAGGCTCTTGAACTCAAGGTTTTGAGCAATCTCCACCTGGATCTGAGTGGAGGCAGTAATCAAGATGTGGTATTGGTTTGGACTTGTCTGGCAAATTAACCTCCTCAAAGCTAGTCGTTAACAGACAGCAGTCCACAAGAGGAATAAGAAGAATGTGACATATTTCACTCACTTGTAGTAGTATAAGTCAACACTACTCCTACTTAATGAGGAAGAAAAAAACATATTCAAAAAGGAGTGTGGCTTACTGAAGGGAGAAATTTCTTGTATTCTTTCCAAAAGAATAACACTGATAAGAATAATACCTATTTTCTGAATCAGGTCTGGAACTCCCCACCCTCCCAGTTTCTGTCCAGTGGCCAATGGGTTTAAAAAAAAAAAAAAATTCCTTTTCTCTCCCCCCCACAGTGGAATTCCAGATTATTTTCCAGTTTAGCTTCAATAATCTGTGGCTAGAACACATGCCCTTTTTTAAGTAAACAAAATTAAAAACTAAATAAAAACTAGTTCTGGTCAGTTTTTTGGCATTAGGATTACTCAAAAGTAATTAGGAAAATCAGAGACTTATTGAACTTCTTCTCAGTCTTGGAATATATTAAGTCTTTTTATTAGAAAAATTTTAATTTTTCATCCGATTGAAAAATTTCTTGTCAGTATGATGCTGCCACAAGCTTTGCTGCTCTTAAGTTTTGGAAGTACCAGCATATCCAATATCACCTGGTCTGATATATTTTTGAAGCCTTTATTTATATGTGAGTACAGAGTGCTTCACTTAATAATCTTTATGTTTTAGGCTAGCTTTTCAATAGCCCTTTTTGTTCTCATGTCTTACTTTATAGGATCATAGAATCATTAGAAGCTTCTAGGAACCTCAGAGGTTATCTAGTCTGCCTCTTTAATTTTACAAATAAGGAAACAATCCCAACACATTAAAATTTTCTGGATGAAGCTTTTATTTTTGTTTGGAAAAGTTGTTTACTGTTGTTGATTAGTATGAATTGAAACTATCCAAGAGAGTAAACTTTGGGAAAAATCATTATCATCTAGAAGAATTCTAAAGAAGGTTGGTCTTGAGTTTTTAAGTGTTTTTGTAATAATCCACTTTTTCATTCCTACTACTCTACTCTTATTTCATAGAGGGAGAGGGACTTGGAAAATCTAATTGTTTTTCATTTCTCTTGCTTTCCAACTATAGATATCACAGCCAGATGAATATTTTCCAATAATGCTTTAGACCTTTTTTCCATTTTCCCAGGTATTCCTTACTGAAAATAAAGGAAAATCTAAGCTTTTAGCCTGATAGTCTTGTCTCTAGAAATCTTGACCACACCTGCTTTATCTTATTGTATTTCTCCACTCTAACAAAATCAATTTACTCTTTCCCTGCCTCATTTAGAAATACATTCAAACTTTCTCTTCTAGTTTACTGTAATAATTCCCTTTTTGTGAATTGCTTTCCTATTTCTCATTTCAAACTCAAATCAAATCTCATTTCCTTTTAAGACTATTTCATGTGGATTCCCTCTGAACTTTTATGGTGATCATTGTTTACATCAGTTTATCCTCAAGCCCTTTCATTATGCCCTGTGGAATGCTTGTTCCTTACACAATGCACTTCTCATCATTCTTTTATTTTTTCCTTTCCCCATTCCTTCCATTTCCTGGCTTTTACTGAAATCAGACTTCCCCCTGATAACATTGCTGACTTCACCTTCATTTATTCCACTTAAGTGACTGATGCCAGTGAAGGAACTGGACAACTCTTGTCACCACTTCCAGGTTTTCCTTTTCCTCTTCATCCTTCAGTAACCTTGAATCTTTTGAATTTCTTGTTATTCATATCTATCATCCAGGCATAATCTCCAGGTAACTCCCCTTCTGTCCTCAATGAGTTCAACATGTGGTTCACAATTTTTCTTTCCTTTTTAACTTCTGTCCTCATATAAAGGAACTTCATTCAATACATTATTGACTTTCAAATACCTCAGTACTTTAATCTCTCCACTTCCTATGAACTACTGTAATACCCTGCCTCAGTTACACATTAAGAAGGTATCATCCAAAAATGTACCTTTACATTATAAAGAATTTGTAAATCCCTTTGTTCTTCTATAACCTATCAGTTTTTTTACTTTCTGCATCCCCTTATAAAACCCTGCATTTCTTCTATACTGTGACTTAGTCACTTGACCCCTCAGTTCTTTCCCATACTACTACTACATACTACTACTGTTCTTTCCTCTTTTCCGCATTTTGACTTTTTGATGAAAGAACAAATTTGAGTCAGTAGGCCTCTTGTCATTACAGTGATTATATAATATTCTTCCCTGCCAAGCCTTAGCTTTAGATCATTGCCTCTATTTACCACCTTTTTGCTGCTACAAATAGGCTGTTTAATGAAGGGGAAGAAAATCATACAACTGTTCTGACTTTATTCACTTCAGTTTTATGTTGCACAGACTGAAGTAGGCCCTCACTGCTACTAGTAGATTTTCTATGCCCCCTACTTCATCAGTTCATTATCCTATTTTCCAAAGTGACTCTTCCAAAGCTTTTCTTCCCTTAAACCTCCCATAACTGCTGCTCCTCTAGACTCTTTCACTTGAGATCCTTGTCTCATATTTTACAGGGAAAAATTTTTGAGGCCATTCACTGTTTATTCTTTTCTCTTCCTCTTTTCGTAGTACATCTACAAAGATGATCTTCATTCCTCTCTCACATGATGAGGTGGTCCTACTTCCCACAAAGACCCTCCCCTCACCTGCTCAAATGATCCTATTCCTTCCTATCTGCTCCAACAGATTGCTCTTTCTGTCATCCCCACTCTCATTTATTTTTAGTCTTTTCCTATCATCCCATTGTCTATTGCCTACAAATATACCCATGTTTTCCCTGTCCTCAAAAACCCTCAGTTGATCTTTCATCACTGCTAACTATCATTCTGTATCTCAGCTGCTCTTTGGGTTATAAGCTCCTTAAAAAGTTTTAGTGGGGTGAGGAAAGAGGAAAGAACACATAAAAACAAACATTTGCTAAGTCTATACGCTGTTCAAAGACGGTTAAGTCAACCAATAAACAAACAAATATATACAAATAAGGCATATACAGGGTAAATAGGAAATGATTAGCAGAGGGAAGGCAGTAGAATTAAGACAAATAAGGAGAGACTTACTGTAGAAGACAGAATTTTAGTTGGAACTTTTAAGGAAGTCAGGAGAGCCAGGAGGCAGAGATGAGGGAGGAGTACATTTCAGGCATGAGGAAAAGCCAGAGAAAATTCATGAAGTCAAGAGTTGGAATATCTTATTTGAGGAATAGGAAGGAAACCAGTATCACTGCATTCAAAAGTCCTTATTGGGAAATAAGGTGTGAAAAGACTGAAAATATAGAAGGGGCTAGGTTAAGAAGGGCTTTGAATGCTAAACAGAATTTTCTGTTTATTCCTGGAGATACAGAGAAGCCACTGATAACTTTTTTTTTTGAGGGGGGAAGGCTGACAATTGTCAGAGCTGTGCTTTAGGAAATTAAAAAGTGGATGAAAAGGGAATAGTCTGGAATAGGTCAGATTTCCTTAAATCTCTCCTTATCAGCAGGCTACTATAATAGTCCAGGAATGAGGTGATGAGGGCTTGCACTTATAGTGATAGTATTAGAAGAGAGAAATTATGTTTGATATTAGAGAGCAGAGCTAGGTGAAAGTTGCTAAGAGACAAACTTATATTCACAAACTGGTAAAGAAAAACTTGCCAAGCTACTCCAAAATAGAATTGTCTGCTTCATAGGCATTAGGTTTTCTAACATAGGGGATTTTCAAGCATAGACTATATCCCTGGGATGTTTAGGATGGAATTGTTTTTTTAGGTATAGGTTAGAAGTTAGCCACTTTGAAAAATTCTTTGCTGCTTCTGGAAAAGTATGCTTTGATAGTTTTTTGATTATATCAATATTAGTCGTACTTCAAAGTTATGTAGATGTCAGTCCCTGCAAACTTTATCCTGAGCAGTTTTCATTTTTATGTGTGTTTTGGGGTTTTTTGTTTGTTTGTTTTTTTTAAGGAATTTTCCTTAACATTAATAGTTTATTGATTAATCAGTAGAGGTGGACTATATCTAGGATCAAATCCAGACTAACTGTACTGTCCTTTTACACTGTCCTGTGTGAATTCAGACAAATCATTAAATTTAATTCAGCAAATATTAAGAATAATATACTGTAGAGTGGAAGCAGGATAGTAGAATAAAGACAGGGACTTGGCCAACTCTTCCAAATGCAGAACCAACAAAAGGATGAAGTGAAAAATTTTGCAGCCAAAGAAGACTTAGAAAGTTGACAGAAAAGTTTATTTCACTGGGGTGAAAGTTTAGCACAGACTGTGTGCCAACAGTCCATGGGAGCATGGGAGAGGTAGTCAGTAAATTTGTGTTGATGGCTTCCAGAGCTTTTAGCCTACATAAAGTGAGGAGATTAGAGGAGACCCTTTGCAGAAATTGGGAGCTGAATTCTGTTGCATTGTTTATAAGCAATTCTAGATCATAGTCTCAAGGGTGAGGAGAAGCACTTAAGAGGAGTAGAGATCTGGATACAGTTCCAAGATTAAAAAAAGAATGTTTATGGGAATTCATCAACAGGAGCACAGGACAATAATGATCATACTTTTCCTTAGACTAAATCACCTTAAAAGAAGTGAAAACTTATAGACCCCAACAACTAGCTCTGAAACATGAAAACAGCATGAAAACCTGAAACTTGGGAGAGTGCCTCTTACATGCTAGGGACCAGAATCCAATTTTAATAAGTTCAAAGTCAAGAAAAGAGACTAGGGGTAAAAGAGTAAACAACAAAAAGAATCTGACCATAGAAAGTTAACGCGGTGACAGGGAAAAACAAAACACTCAGAAGACAACAATGTCAAAACAGCTACATACAAAACCTTCAGAGAAAAAAATGTGAATTGCTCTTGAGCTTCTGTCATCCCCCCTCCCCTGCAAAAAAAAAAGTTCCTAGAAGAACTCAAACAGGATTTTTAAAAATCTAAGATAGAGGAAAAATTGAGAAAAGAAATGATAGTGTAGCAAGAAAATTATGAAAAAAGAGTCAATAGCTTGGCAAAAAATAATACTGATAAAGCACCTTGACAAAATGAATAAGCCAAATGGTGAGATATAAAAATTTCCTGAAAAATTCCTTTAAAAGTAGAATTGGCTAGCTAAATCATAAAAGAAAGTACAAAAACTCACTGAAGAAAATACTTAGAAGTAGGCAAGGGGAAGCTAATGTTTCCATGAGACTTAAAGAGAAACAAACACAATTTTTTTAAAAAAAGGAAAAAATGGGAGCAAATGTGAAATATCTCATTGGAAAAACAACTGACATGGAAAATAGATTGAAGAGAGATGATTTAAGAATTATTGGACTGCCTGAAAGCCATAATCACATAAGGAGCTTAAAAAAATCATTTTAATAATTATCAAGAAAAACCTGATGTCTTTGGAACTAGAAGATAAAATAGAAACCAAAGAACTCTCCAAGTGAAAACTACCAGGAATTTTTTAGCCAAATTCCAGGACTCTTAAGTCAAGGAGAAAATATTGTAACTATCTAGAAAAAATATAAATATTTTGGAGCCATGGTTAGGATAACACTAGATTTAACAGCTTCCACATTTAAAGGATAAAAGAGTTTGGACTATGATATTCTAGAAGACAAAGGAACTTGGATTACAAGCAGGAATTATCTACCCAACAAAACTGAATGTAATCCTTCAAGGGGAAAAGTAATTTATGTAATGAAATTGAGGAATTTCAAGTATTCCTGATTAAAAAGACCATAGCTGAAAAAAATTTTTTGATATTCAAAAACAAGACTCACGAGAAGCATAAGGTAAACAGGAAAGAGAAATAGAGATATAATAAGGTTAAACAAGAGATAGAGAACTACAGGATGTAAATGCATATTTTTTATTACATTAAAAAGTTTTTGCACAATACCCTTTGATTCATCAGTGACACTAGTGTATTTATATCCCAAACAAATCACATGAAAGGGAAAAAGGACCCAAATGTACAAAAATATTTCTAATTGCTCTTTTTGTGGTTGCAAAGAATTGGAGATTGAGAAGATGCCCACTTGTTGGGGTAGTGGCTGAACAAGTTGTGATATATTAATGTAATATAATACTAGTGTACTATAAGAAATGATGAGTAGGCAAATTTCAAAAAAACCTGGAAAGTCATGAATTGATGCTGAGTGAAGTGAGCAGAATAAGATTGTCATACATAGTAACAGCAAAGTTGTGAGATGATCACTTATGAATAATTTAGCTCTTCTCAGCAATACAAGACAATTCCCAAAGACTCAGGATGGAAAATGCTATCCACATCCAGAGAACTGATGGGAGTCTCAGATTGAAGGATACTATTTTCGCTTTCTTTGGTGTGTGTGTGTGTGTGTGTGTGTGTGTGTGTGTGTGTGTGTGTGTGTGTTTGTGTGTTCTGTTTATTTCACAACATGATTAACATGGAAAAATATTTTATATGATTGCATATATATAACCTATTTAAAATACTTAACTTTCTTAGGAGTGAAAAGAGGGAAAAGATTTTGAACTCAGAATTTTTTTTAAAAATGTTAAAAATTAATTGGAAAAAAGTTTTATTTTTAAAAGTTCTTGCATAAACCAAGAGTAGAAGGAAAGCAGAAGCCTGGAGAAAAAAATATTTTATAGCAAGTTTCTTTGACAAAGGCTTCATTTCTCAAATGTATAGTGAGTTGAGTCAAATTTGTAAGAATAGAAATCATTCCCTAATGGATAAATGCTCAAAGGATGTGAACAGGCAGTTTTTTGAAATGAAGAAAGTCAAATTTTATGTATATAGTCATATGAAAAAAAAAAGTCAATGACTATTGATCAGAGAAATGCAAATTAAAATATTAAAAAAATTATAAAAAAATGCAAATTAAAATAGCTATGACATACTACCCTAGCAAATTGGCTAAAATGACATAAAAGAAAAATGAGAAATATTGGAGGGAATGTGAGGAAATTGTCACTTCTGCCTAAACTTCTGTCTCACAAATCTGCCTTATCTTCTCTCCTTCCCCCCACCTCCTAACTCTTCACTTTCCATTTACACAAATGCACAAATGGCATCTAAAATCAAATTTATGATATATGCAGACTCTTGATACCAAGTTACCACCATAGGAAGTTGTTTATGATGGGTTTTCTTAACAGATATTATAGGTGCTTAGGTGTTTGACTAGTGAACCAATTCCAGTTGGTGGGCAATTGATGTCAGTGTTTTTATTAGCAGATGTCACAGGTGATCTACTTCTGATTGAAGGACTGGAAGGTAGAGTACCAAATTCCTCCCAAAGCCTTCTTTCATAAAGGACAGAAATTGGACTTGAGTTCACTATACTTTGCATTTCAACTCCACAAACTTTGCTTGCCTTTCTTGTCTTCCCTTGTCTTCCTCCATTAGATTGTAAACTCTTTGAGAGCAGGAACTTCTTCCTATTTGTATGTATCTTCTCTGTCTCTGGCATAGAATAAGTGCTTTATAAATATGTATTGAATTGAATTTCTTGCTACTGCTAATGAAGAAGCTCTCCATTGATTTGATTATGAGATGAATCCTGCATCTTACCTTCCCCAAACTATGAAATAGTAGGAAGTCAAGAGCTCTCTGTACTGTTCCAGTTTATATTCCAATACTGCATCAATAATCTCTTTCTTAATACTGTAATGTCCTTAGGCTTAATTATTGGCTGCATCATTCTTACTTGAGATTAGCTGCTCATAGTAGAGTAACTGCCTATAAATAAGGTCCTAACCTCATCTATTATAGCATCCACAAAGAGTTCTTGGATATGTTTGTTAACCCTTGCTTCCCCAAAGAGTTACCATCTCCTGAGGTTCTATCCCTGGACTAGTATTTCAGTGAATATACTACTATTGGGTTGAATACCATACTTCAACATTTCCTTCAGATAATTACCCATCTCACTCTAGTTTGACATATACTTAGAGGTCCAATTACTTATATACATGATTGTTTTAGCATATGAAGGTGAGTATAATGTTGCTTTTCTCTAAATTATAATCGTTCCCTTGGAGCAGTTCTCTTGGGGAGCTTCTGGAAGCAGCCTTAGTTTTAGTTCAGTAGACTGATCCTAAATGCAGCCAAGAGTTAAAGACCAACTCCTTTATTTTCGCTTCCAAAATCTTAGCTCCTTCACTTGGGGCTCGGCTAGTTTTCTGGAGGCCTTCCTCTCTCCTTGGTTCCGGAGAGCTCTTGGCAGAATTTCTCTAGTCAGCACAAAGGTGGAGATGGGAATGAATCTTGACTCTGAATCTTCTTGAGCTTCCAGTGGGCTTGTCCTTTTATATGCTCTTCTAAAGGTGTGAAAGGTGTGAACTCTGAACTAAAGAACTGTTAAGTACCATTCTAAATTAGACAACTGACTTAGCACCTTGTAAGAATCCTAACAGGTGCGATATTCTTGAAGACTGCTATTGAGTCTTTACCAACATTTTAAATCCCTTGGTTGATAATTACAAAATGTATCTACTTTATTATTGTATAATAGTGTTTCTGGGTTCTTAAAACCAGGACAATATGAGAGCATTGGCAGTTCTTTATTACACTAGAAAGGGTTTGATGTGGAAGATTTTTATCTGCTTTCTTGGAGATGTAATATAAATAAAGTTAACTGAAAAAGTTAGAAAATATAAGATACCACTGTTGTTACTATTAAAAAGAATTTGATTTTAAACATGTTATTAATTATTATCTATTTATAATACTGTTTATAGTATCCCTTCTTCCTGGCATTGCTATCACCCAGGCAGGCCCTTGATGACAGCAATTCTGTATACCCTTTGATCCCTTTGATCTCTCCTGGTTCTGATAAAAGAGATCATAAAAAAGGGGAAAGAACCCACATGTACAAAAGTATTTGTAATGGCAAGAAACTGAGTGGATTTCTATCATTTGGGGAATGGCTGAAAAAATTTTGGTATATGAATGTACTGGAATATTATTGTTCTATAAGAAATGATGATCAGGCTCATTTCAGAAAAGCCTGGAAAAGACTCATATGAACTGATGCTAAATGAAGTGAATAGAACCAAGAGAACATTGTGCACAGTGGTAATCAACTATGATGGGCTTGGCTCTTTTCAACAATGAGGTGATTTGGGTCTGTTCTAATGGTCTTGTGATGAGAGAGCTATCTGCATCCAGAGAGATAAGTATGGGAACTGAATGTGGATCACAAAATAGTATTTTCACTTTTGTTGTTGCTGTTTTCTTGCTAGTTTTTTTCTAACTCATTTTTTTTTCTTTTTGATTTGATTTTTCTTATGATAAATGTGGAAATACATTAAGAAGAATTGCACGTTTATTAACCTCTATTGGATTACTTGATATCTAGGGGAGGGATGGAGAAAAATTTAGAACATAAGATTTTGCAAGGGTAAATGCTGAAAATTACCTTTGCATGTATTTTGAAAAATAAAAAGCTATTATAAAAATAAATTATCCCTTAAAAACAAATTTAGAATAAATTTTAATAATGGAATAATAAAAGAGTATTGTGTTTACAAAGCACTGTTGTCTAAAGAAAGATTACTAGAATGGCATCAAGATCTGGTTTTGAATACCAGTTTTGCTACTCATTGTTTGATCTTGTCACTTCCTGTCTCTAGGTGTCACTTTTCTTGTTTGTTATATAATATATTTAAACTAGAAGGTCTCTGAGTTCCTTTAGCTTTAATAATTCAGTGAATGACCATATACTTTAATCTAGTTTAATTTATTAAACTAAAATTGAGGAGTACTGTAGGAGCAATATTCTAACTTTTCACCTCAAGCTAGCTTTTTCTTAAAAGTATCGAGGGGCAGCTAGGTGGCGCAGTGGATAGAGCACCAGCCTTGAATTCAGGAGGACCCAGTTCAAATGTGATCTCAGACACTTAACACTTCCTAGCTGTGTGACCCCGGGCAAGTCACTTAACCCTAGCCTCAAAAAAAAAAAAAAAAAAGAAAAAAGAAAAAAGAAAAGAAAAGTATCTAGCTTGTTCTTGAGACATGATAAGAACAGAAGATTAAAGCTTCGTTTAGTCTACATAAATTCCTGAATGCCTGAATGCTAAGCAGTCCCGAGGAGCTCTAGAATCTCTGATATAAAATGGTAAATAACTCCAGATGAAGGTTGTTATTCAGGTTTCCCTTTGGATTTTTTGATCATTGTTCAATTTGTCCTTTTTCCTATGCATTGCTGGAATTAAAATGAGAGAATTGGGTTTGTTTGTGAGATCTAACATACACCTCCATCTTAGCCAGAAGTCCCTATCATCCTAGAACTTTAGAAGGTATAAAAACTAATGTTTTATTTATAGATAACATATGGATTATACATTTTGGAATATTATATTCTAGTTACTCAGTATATTGAATCACTATCCTACTTACAGGGGCTTTTCCAAGTCTTTTCATCTCTCCTTAAACCTATCAAAGCTTTCTTTTTCCCATTCTCTTAGTTGAGATCCTTTGGATCATTTTATTGAAAAAATTGAGACTACTGACTAGCTCCCTCCTCTTCTCTCCTCATCTTTTATAACTTCATCCCGATGTCTTCTACCACTCTTATCTTTGTCTCACAGGAAAAGGTTACTTGTTTTTGCTAAGTTATCTCTTTCTATCCTGAATTCTCTAGTATGTCCTAACCATCCCTACTCTAACTTATCTCTGTGTCTATTGGCTGGTTCCTTAACTACCTACAAGCATGATTATGTATCTTCCTTATCTTCAAAAATCCCTTAAGGCGTCCATTTCTGCTGTTTTTTTTTGATACTCTTCTCTCTAGATTTTCATGACATTCTGCTCTCCTAGTTCTTATTTGATCACTTTTTTTCTTAATATAAGGTATTGTTTTCTGTTTTTTTATATTTACAGCTTTAGTTTCTGAAAAAAAGAATGAAATGAACCAAAAAAATCTACCTACAATTGGAATTCAATCTTATATCACAAATATTTGAGGGATTATGGGCATACACTGCTTTTGGAGCCGTCCATAGTTATAACCATTCTGGAAAACAGTTTGCAGTTTATATGCCCCCAGATTTGCTAAACTGTCTGTGTCTCTCTCTGTGATGTGTTTCTTTGTGTATCCTTTGTATATATCAGTAGTAACACTACTAGAACTGTTTCCCCAAGATGTAAAAATAAAAACTTCTATGCAGTAAAATACAGCGGTGCTTTCTATAGTGGCAAACAGTAACTAGAAACTAAGAGGGAAATTTGTCATTTGGGAAATAGATGAAGAACTTTTGGTAAACTGTGACCTAGCAATAAGACAACTAGGCGTAATCCCTAAGCAATCCAGAGGTAAATAACCCATATAAACAAAAAAATATCCACAGCCAATATGAATAGAAATATTCACAGGTATACTTCTTGTGATTGTAGAATATTTGAAATTGTCAAGAATTCTCATTAAGGATGGCTAAACAAATTATAGTATATGAACATAATGGCTTACTGTTATGCTATGAGAAATGATGAAAAGGATTGTTTGAGAGACACCTGGGAGGTCTTGTTTGAATTAATGCAGAGTGAAATGAGTAGAAGCAGTAGAATAATTTATACAATAGTTCAAAATTATAAAGATTTGACTTTGAAAGACTTAAGAACTCTGATCAATAGAATGATCGATCTTGCTTCTAGGGGGATTGATGAAGAGGCTTGCTACTTTATCCTGACAGAGAAGTGATGTATATTTAGGGTACAAATTGAGATGTATGCTCATTGGACATGGCCAGTGTGGGTATTTTTGTCTTGTTTATTATGCCTTTACTGGTCCCTGATTCCTCCAAAAATTACCTTGTTTGTGTAGTTGTTTATATCTGTATATGTATTATTTTTTTCTGTGGTTATTCTGAACTTTACATGCCAATGTACATGCTTCCATAGACAAAGAACAAAAGAATGACTATTGAATATGACGGTGAATTTCATTAATATAGCTTTAGTGAAAGGGAATGTATGTGAGTTCTTTCCCTCTTTATATCATAGAGAATATACTTAATACTGTTTTTGCTAGGTCAAAGATTATATGCTAATATAATAATAATTCTTACTTATTTAAAATGTTTTTTGTCATGGTTAGGCCAATTTAGTTTCACCAGTTTCACTTTCACCAAAAGATTAGTTTGTCCAACTATCACCATTTCCCCTTTTTGCTCTCTGTGCCTTAATTTGCATTTTGATTATGAGTGATTTGGAGTATTTTTTCATGTGTCTGGTGATCGCTTGCTTTTTTTTTCTCTTTAACAATTACCTGTTCACATCTTTGATTATGTTTTGTTGGGGATTAGTTTTTTGTTTTTTAATGTCTCGAACCTTAAGCATTTTTCCTTGGCTATTTTTTTTAAGCTTCCATGATTGTGTTTGTACAAAAAACAAAACCCTCAAAATAAAATCTTTTTGAGTTTATGAAATCAGAATTGTCCATTTGATTTTTTTTTTTTTTTTTTTTTTTTTTTTTGGTAAGACCAAGTTTCTCCCTTATTCATTGTTGAGAAAAATCTATTTCTTTTCATTCTCTTTTAACTTGTTTATGGTGTGATCATTTTTACCTAGATTACATATAATTTTTAATTTATTGTATGTAGCATGTGGTATAAGGTGCCCATTCTAAACCTTATTTCTGCCCACCCTCCTTTCTAGCTTTCCAAGTCTTTTTTTTTTTTTTTTTTTTTTTTTTTTTTTGGTCAGGCAGTGGATTCTTACTCCAGTAATTGGGAGTCTAGGCTTATTGAACCATGTGCATTTGCTTTTGGATCTTGGGTTCTTGATCCTTCCCATTAATCAGCATTTCTACTTTTTAACCAATGCCAATTAACTTAAAATTATTGCTTTGAAGTTTAGTTTAAGATCTAATACTAAATAGCCCTCTTTCTATCTTTTTCATTCCTATTATTTCCCTTGAGATTTTTGATCCTTTGTTCCTCCAGAATTTTTTCTTTTTTTTCTAATTCTTAAAGCAATCTATTGGTGGTTTGATTTGTATGGTCATTATTCATCTAAATAAATTAATTTAGGTTAATATTGACATTTTTATTATATTTGCATGAAAATAAGCAATATTTTAAATTCTGAAGGTCTTTATGTAAAGATTTTTGTGTAGTTGAATTTAGACAATTTCTGTATTTGTTTTGATGGGTACACTCCCAAATGCTTTATATGTAATACTATGATTAACTTTATTTTTTTTTATTATAGCTTTTTATTTACAAGATATATGCATGGGTAATTTTTCAGCATTGACAATTGCAAAACCTTTTGTTCCAACTTCTCCCCTCCTTCCCTCCTTCCTCCAGATGGCAGGTTGATAATACATTTTAACTATATTAAAATATAGATTAAATACAATATATATATATATATATATATATATATATATATATATATATATACATGTCCAAACAGTTATTTTGCTGTACAAAAAGAATCGAACTTTGAAATATTGTACAGTTAGCCTGTGAAGGAAATCAAAAATTCAGGCGGACAAAAATAGAGGCATTGGGAATTCTATGTAGTGGTTCATAGTCATCTCTCAGAGTTTTCACTGGGTGTAGCTGGTTCAATTCATTACTGCTCTATTGGTGACCATGTCCATCAGAATTGATTATCATGTAGTATTGTTGTTGAAGTATATAATGATCTCCTGGTCCTACTCATTTCACTGGGCATCAGTTCATGTAAGTCTCTCCAGGCCTTTCTGAAATCATTCTGCTGGTCATTTCTTACAGAACAATAATGGTTAACTTTAAATGGAATTTCTTTTTCTTTTTCTTGCTGGTTTTTGTCTCACATATGTGTAGGTACATGTCTATGTTTCCATTGATTAAGGTATTTTAAATAGAGTGTCACATTACCTGCAACTATTTTTTGCCACTCTTTCTTTACTCTCTTTTTCCTTATTGCTATAGTTAGCATTTCTAATTCTAGATCAAATAACAGTGGCAATAAAATCTACTGATCTTAAGGATTCTCTACTACATATATGCTTGCTTTTGGTGTTAGGTAAATGTTATTTAGGAAACTGAAGAAAAGTTCTTTTCTTCTATCTCTCTCATTTTATAATCACTTATAGGCTTGTAAATGAGAGTAAAATAGATGCTATGTTATTCTCTATTGGTTTCTCTATTCTAAACTTGGTTTTTATCATTTATTTATATGGACTGATTTTTGAAAATCCTAAATTACTAGTTAATGAGTAATTATTAAACAAAAAATGGCATATTGTAAATCGTTTTCAATTAGCAAATTAATTAGCAGTAAGCAAAATGGTTTAACAAGCTAAGCTTAAAAGATTCTATTATCTAAAATCTGTATACTAAATATTTTCCAGAGTGACTAATCTGTAATAGTTTAACATTTTTCACTGTGCTAATAAATAAAGTAGAAGGTTGTAAAATTACAGGCACTTTAAAACTAGAATTCTTGTGATTTGTCTTTATCTGAGATGATAAAACTTTTTTTTTTTTTTTTTTTTTGGGAGGAGATATGAGTTAAGTGTTTGTATCTCTTAATATTAAATTGGGGTATATATGGAGAAACAACAAACTGATCAAATGCCAATGTACCATCAAAATAAACCCCCAGGGAGTAGATTTTGTTAAGGGTATTTGGATATGGAAGTTTGTATTCAAACAAAATATCAAATAAAAAATTAAAAGATTATAGCTAAAATACATGCTATCTGCTGTAATTCATACTCTGAAGACCACTCTTTGCCTTTTAAAAAAATGCATGGATTTTGTCCTGAAGAGAAATGTTAAAGTTTTAGAACATTTTAAGATTATAGTGTTCCTAAGGGAAAAGGTGTAGATTTTACTCTTAATGTCAAGAATATATGTGTAGCCAATAAACATGAGGAATCATGCTTAAAAACCAATCATCTCGCCCATCAATTGGAGATTGGCTGAATAAATTGTGGTATATGAAGAATATGGAATATTATTGTTCTGTAAGAAATGACCAACAGGATGATTTCAGAAAGGCCTGGAGAGACTTACATGAACTGATGCTGAGTGAAATGAGTAGGATCAGGAGATCATTATATACTTCAACAACAATACTGTATGATGATCAATTCTGATGAAGTGGCCCTCTCCAACAATGAGATGAACCAAATGAGTTCCAATAGAGCAGTAATGAACTGAAGCAGCTATACTCAAGAGAAAGAACTCTAGGAGATGACTATGAACCACTACATAGAATTTCCAATCCCTCTAATTTTGTCCGCCTGCATTTTGGATTGCCTTCACAGGCTAAATGTACACTATTTCAAAGTCCATTTCTTTTTGTTCAGCAAAAGAACTGTTTGGTTATGTACACATATATTGTATTTAATTTATACTCTAACATATTTAACATGTATTGGTCAACCTGCCATCTGGTGGAGGGGGAAGGAGGGGAAAAATTGGAACAAATGGTTTGGCAATTGTCATTGTTGTAAAATTACCCATGCATATATCTGGTAAATAAAAACTATTAGATATGAAAAACAAAAACAAAAAACAAAAAACAAAAAAACCAATCATCTCCAGAGAAAGAACTAATAGAATCTTAACTACAAATTGAAGCATAGTTTTCAAACTTTTTTTCTTGTAACATGTCTAATATAAAAATAATCTTTGCATGATTTCACATGTTTAATTGATAATACATTTCTTGTCTTCACAATGAATGGAGGAATGGTTGGAGGGAATTTGGGACTCAGTTTTTTGTTTTTTTTTTTAATGGTAAAAATAAATAATAAAAGAGTTTTTAAAAAATTTATATGGAATTAGAAACTTTTGGGGTATTTAAAAAATCTTTAAAAACTAATTATGGTTTCTATGTTTTATTTACCAAAAATAATATATACTTGCAGTTTTTTTTTTTTAATTAAATGTTTATCTTGGTTTGTTTTTTTCTTTAGGATATACCTGATGCAAGAAATGCTGGATCATCATGAAGATAAATCAGTGTTTTCCCATTACTGGTTAATTGGTTCTTCTGTAGAAAGATTGTTTATCATTTTTGATAATATCATTGTTTATAATTTGTGATAATAGCTTCAAATATACTTTGACATTTAATAGTAAAGTTTCTTCAAGAGTTATATCAAATGACGTCAATGGCCAGTTTGTTTTCTTTTACTAGCCCAGCTGTAAAGCGATTATTGGGCTGGAAACAAGGTGATGAAGAAGAAAAATGGGCAGAAAAAGCAGTTGATGCTTTGGTAAAAAAGTTAAAAAAGAAAAAGGGTGCAATGGAAGAACTAGAAAAAGCACTGAGTAGCCCTGGACAGCCCAGCAAGTGTGTTACTATTCCTAGATCTTTAGATGGAAGACTACAGGTTTCTCACAGAAAAGGCCTACCCCATGTTATTTATTGCCGAGTCTGGCGTTGGCCTGATTTACAGAGTCATCATGAGCTGAAGCCATTGGATATTTGTGAATTTCCCTTTGGGTCTAAGCAAAAGGAAGTTTGTATCAATCCATACCACTATAAGAGAGTGGAAAGTCCAGGTATGTTTTAGACCTTTTTTCTTCCCCTGGAAGAGGGTAAATTAGCTCAGAATTACATTTCATTTTAATTGCTATAGTGAGTTTGCTAGAAAGAAAGTGATTAGTTTTGTATTCTATCTAGTTAAATGTTTTTTTTTAATTTAGTGTACTGTTAAATTCCTAAATTTCCATGATTCACATGGAGTGGTGGGCAGAGCCTTTAACTTATAAGATGAAATAAGATGAGAAAGGCATGTTTTTGAAAAGAATAAGCTTTAAAACAGCAGGTAGGAACTTATATAAGTTAATAATAGCTGAAATATATAGTCTAAAGTCCTTTGCCGACCTTATCTCATTTGACTTTGGCATCTCAATCAGATAGATCTGATAAATATCATCCCCATTTTTCAGATGAGAAACAGAGACTTAAAGGGACTTGTTATAGCTACTTAGTAGTGCTAAATTCAATCTGATTTTGAAATAATTCTCTAAGGCCTACCTTCTCAAAAGAATTAATATATATTACACATATACATTTCTAAATCCTTAATCTTTAATATTAATATTAGTGACAATGATAATATGTTGAGTATTTATTTTAGTATTTTTGACAACTGTGTTTTGTTCTGTTTCAGTCTTACCTCCAGTATTAGTGCCTCGACATAGTGAATTCAATCCACAACACAGCCTACTAGTTCAGTTCAGGAATCTAAGCCACAATGAACCACATATGCCACAGAATGCTACATTTCCAGATTCTTTCCAGCAACCCAACAACACTCCTTTCCCCTTATCACCAAACAGCCCTTATCCTCCTTCTCCAGCTAGCAGCACATACCCTAATTCTCCTGCCAGTTCTGGACCAGGAAGTCCATTTCAACTCCCAGGTAAGAAATTAATTTTATTTGATCTCTCCAAATCTCAAATCACCCTACAGATATTTCTTTTAGTAGCCACTTGCCATCATGAGGACTTATGTGAGCCAAGAAAGCTAGACTTAACTTTATTTTGTGAAGTGAATAGTTTTCATTTCAGAAATATTAAATTTGGCTCTTGCCTTTAGAAAAAAAAATCTGAATTTTAAAAATTCCCTGAGGAGAGGGAGAGGATAAGGATGTGTCAGGGAAGGTAGACAGAATATTTCCATAAACAACTTGAATAGAAAGAAGAGTTTTATGTGATGCTATGAATCTTTTGCAATTTTCTTTTTCTTTAAGACTATGTAAGATGGGGCAGCTAGGTGGTGTAGTAGATAGAGCACCAGCCCTGAAGCCAGAAGACCTGAGTTCAAATCTGGATCAGACACTTAATACTTCCCAGCTGTGTGACCCTGGGCAAGTCACGTCACAACCCCACCCCCCAAAAAAACCAATATGTAATATATATAGTAAATTTAACACATGATGACTTTTAAGAAATGGTCATAAAATGTTTGACCTTTGATATTTACTGTTATGAGCTTATGAAATAGTTATGTTTTCATACTGTTCAAAATTGGCTTTTAAAAAGCAGTAGTTTGAGGCAACTAGGTGGTACAGTGGGTAGAGCACCAGCCTTGAATTCAGGAGGACTCGAGTTCAAATCTGGTCTCAGACACTTAACACTTCCTAGCTGTGTGACCCTGGGCAAGTCATTTAACCCCCCCCCCCAGCCTCAGGGGGGGAAAAAAAAAGCAGTAGGTTTTTTATATTTTTTTTAGATATTTGGTAAAATAATTTGCTTTGAATAGTGAGAGTAATTAGTATATTATTTGAAAGGCCAATTATATGTTGTTTACTACATGTGTTAATAGGCAGGTGTATATTGGCAGTAAAGTGAAATGGCTAGGACCTTCATTTAGGTGAATTTTTTTATCACTGCCTTCCATTAATGGGAGAAAACAATGATAAACAAAAGCAAAACCTTAAATTGTATAATTTGTGAACTAGTTTTCTGTCATAGTCTGACCCAGTCTTGACTTTCAGCCAATCTCAACCAGTCTCCCCATTAGTGCAGAAGGCAGGAAAGCCACCACAAGGCTGGTCAAAGATAGAATGTCTATCTTTCAGTCCTTCTTAATTATATCATTACAGCATACTCTTCACATGTGAACTTAGAGAGCCATTACATCACCATGCTAAGTACTAAATATATATATTGAACTTGAGAATCATTATTTCATCAATTCCACTGAGTTAACACCTTATTTCAAGTATATTTCTCCAAAGTTCCAGCTCTCTACAAAATTGTTTTCAAATACAAATTTCTTATGATCTGTTTGAGTCAAGGTTGATTAGCCCTGTCTACACTTTGATCTGGTAAATAATATTTAAAAGAATGGGTCTTAAAAAAAAAAAAAGAAAAAAAAAAGAATGGGTCTATAGGTAACAAGATAATTGAGATAGAAATTTTTTATTTAGTATATACTCTATAGTTATCAAAGTAGAAAAGCAAAATAATAATCTATTATATAAGATTCCAGCATTATATAAGATTTGAAACCAATTGTTCAATTAAGCATGATGTCTTCAATTGCAAAATGGTGATAATAATAGCACTTACCTCTCAAGATCTTAGGAGAATCAAAAGAAATAATAATTATAAATGCTTAGCACAGTACCTAGCACATGGTAAGTACTAAATGACTATTATCATCCTATTCCCCTAAAAATTATATTGAGCCTTTCTATTTATACTAAAATTTCAAAACATACAGTTGAGATGCTTCAGCCACAGATTTATGCCTTTCTCTTAAAAAGGTTTCAACAAGACATTTAAAGTTGTTAATAAATATATAAATTACTGCTTCAACTTTTTTCTTTATATAATTTAATCTCTTGTAGCCTTTAAGGTGTTTGGTTTCTGATGTTCTCAGTATTCTTTTCTTTATAATCCAATTACTTATTAAGCTTTATATATTGATATATATCTATATATTTATCTATCTATATACATATGTATTACTCCATAGCAAGCTTTATATATTGATATGGATAAACATTTCACAGGTGTTGATAATATCTTGATGTGGATGTGGCCATAGGGAGATTTAGGTACAATGGGTAGAATTGTGACCTCAAAATTAAAAACAAGCATCATTTGGATTTTTAGAATGTATGAGCAATCAAGTGACACAATAGTTAGCACATCAAACCTAGAGTCAGGAATACCAACTTCCAGAACTCAAACCTGTCCTCAGACATTTAATAGTTGTGTGAACTTGGGCAGATCATTTAATCCTGTCTGCCTCGGTTTTCTTTTTTGTAAAATGAGTTGGAGAAAGAAACAGCATACCATTTCAATGACTCTGCTAAAGAAAACTCCAAATGGAGTCACAAAGAATTGGACACAACTGAACTAATTAGAATTGTGACCAAGGAACATTAAACAGAGGAAAGTAGAATATGACATTTTGAATTAGGAAAGAAAGCAGAAAGGTAAGATGACTTGTCCAAAGTTATGAAGGTAGTAAATGTAATGTCCTGGCAAGCTATCTGGAGGATCACACTATGTGCTAGAACTAGAAAATCATCTCATCAATTACACTGAATAGGTGCTTAACTATAAGCACCCTTCTGTCAATATCTTAAGTATTTTTTCAAAGTTCCAGCTCTCAACAGTAAATTGGAAAAAAAAAAACAAAAAAAACTTTAATCTGACTGAATTCAGTGATTTTTTTCAGTCACCCCAAACTGCTTTGAAGTATAATTAAGCTCTAGTAATAAGTATGAAAGCTGTATTTGAACAAGAATACCATAGATAATAGAATGGTGGTACCATATCTCCAAGTTACTACACTTAAAGGATACTTAGCATATAAAAATTAGAGCCTAATAACATATTTTTATTGTGGACCAGGAACAGTGAAGATATATAATCTTCCCATCTCTGGCTAATGACTTAGTTGTGTTTCCTTTAAATTGTTGATGTCTAATACATGCCTTCTCTAAGATCTTTACCTTTCAGCTGTGAATATAGTTTTTACATATTAAGTCTGAATGATTTATGAGAACTAGTAATGTTTTTCCAATAAAGATAATGACTAACATTTTGCATAGAATGTGTGTGATAAGTACTGCTGCTTGTTGCTTTAATAACTGTTATCCAAACTCTTTTTCTCTGTACCAGAATCCAAGTGAAAAGTAAGCCTTTCATCATTATTGTAAATATTAAGAATTTCTCCTTTACTCTAGAAGTGTAACTTTTTTTTTTCATTTTGAGGATTATGTCACATGGCTGTTTTCCTTAATAACATAAATGCTTTACTTAATGTCCTTGATCCCATTCTTCTTGTCTTCTCTAGGAACTTGTCTTTTTAGCCATCTCATTGTCCCTAAATTTTCCTTTATTTACTGACCCCTTCTTTGCTTACAAATAAGAACAGATCTCTCCCATTAGGCAAAAACTTTCACTTGACCCTACCTGTAGTGATTTTTTTCATTAAATGCTTGTTGATTTATAATGGCTGACTTGATTCTAATCTCACAAGTCAAAAGGAAAATCAGGCTTTCGGTTTTATAACGTGCAAGTGGTATTACATTTAAACTAAAATAAGGCACATTTAATATTGCTGTGTTTAAAAAAAAAAATCCTAAAAAAGAGGATCCTAATTTTTTGTTGTTGTTGTTGAGGTAATTGGGGTTAAGTGACTTGCCCAGGGTCACACTGCTAGGAAATATTAAGTGTCAGAAACCACATTTGAATTCAGGTCATCCTGATTGGCTTTGTTTTTGCAGTGCCACCTAGCTCCCTCTCTAAATTCTTTTTAAACTTTCTTCACACAAAGCCAAATAGTAAAAGTTGTACTATGCTTTATTTCTAAATTGGGGGTAGGAAGAAGCATTTGAAGAATGAATAATAAATTCATTGAATATTTACTGTGTGCTAGGCACAGTGCTAAGAAAATGTTTTGATGGTTCAAAAGCATTTTGAGATAAGAATAAATAGCTTCTGATATAGAGTGCTTTATGACTGGTGACTAGGATGAGATTGTGGTCATCAGACCCAAAATAATAGATTTTTTTATAAGGACTTATGCCCTGTCATTTTAACGAAATATCAAATGTATAAGTTTGCAGTGTAGGTAGCTATGTGATGCAGTGCTGGGGTGAGTCAACAGCTTATCTTCTTGAGTTCAGACATGGCCTCAGATACTTAACTAGTTGTGGGACAAGTCACTTAACCCTGTTTGCCTCAGAGTTTCCTTATCTGTAAAATGAGCTAGAGAAGGAAAGGACACTCTAGTTGTCTTTGTCAAGAAAATCCCAAATGGGTCATGAAGTTGGACATGAATGAAATGACTGAACAAAAAAAGTATGGATAAAATGAAGATAGGTTTCCTGGAGGTATCCTGTCACTGAAAGAGTATGAAGGATAATGGTTCCTTGACATGAGTAATCAATGGTTGAAAGAGCCCTAAAATGATTCTTCTTCTATCCCTCAACTTATCTGCGCTTTTTGTGGTAATGAGGGATATTCTCAGGAATATTTAACATGTATAGGTTTTAAAACATAATTTTTTGCATATAAAGATAAAATTTTTATTAAATTCCTAAATGAATTATACTGTCTGAAAACATTTTGTACACTTTCCTCATCAAATGAGCAAACTGTTGCTTTAAGATGCCATTGGCATTAAATATAACTTCCTTATATTGATTTTCTTTAAACTGACAAACCTTAAAACTTAGATCTTTTACATATTAGCAGCAGTCTGGTTATTACTATAGGTAAGAAGTGAACTATAACTGAACTTGCTTTTTAATTCCTTAAGATTTCTTACAGTGAACCTCTGAGGGAATTGTACTGATAACACTATTTTATGGACACATTTAATGATACAAGTTTTAAGTTATTGAATGCTTTTGAAAGTCATTTGAAAAAAAATTTTTTGATAGTCTTTTTGTTTGTTTAAACATTAATTTTTTTATTAAAGCTTTTTCAAAACATACGCATGAATAATTTTTTTAACATTGATCCTTGCAAAACCTTTGTGTTCCAAATTTTTCCCTCCTTCCCCCCACCCTTCCCACACGTTATATGTCAAAAAATATATGTTAAGTCCAATATATGTATACACATTTAAAGAATTATTTGATAGTCATTTTTTTAACATTTTAGTTTCCCTGCAGAAATATATTCATGATGGGATAATCTCTATTCTTCAAATTAATTTGGAAAAGCTGTAGTTCTAAATATTATGAATAGATTATTAGGAGAAAAGCTTGCAAAATAAAGGAATCTTTTGCCCATAATCTGATCTATAGCAAAGATGGTGATCCGATGAAGCATAGCACACCAGGTCTTTCTATCCTTCATTATTTATTGAAGTCTGTTCAAGTTCATGTTTGTTGTTTATTTTCAAGACACGATCCATCTTATTCTCCGCCACCTCCTTTTTCCTTATGTCTTCAATCTTTACCAACATCAAGGTCTTTTTCAGTGAATCCTGTCTTCTCATTATGTGGCCAAAGTAAGCCTCAGCTTCAGTAATACTCAGCCTCAGTATTTTGCCTTCCAATGAATAGTCTGGATTAATTTAAATACTGACTGATTTGATTTCCTTTTGCTCAAGGGATTCTTAAAAATCTTCTTCGGCACCATAACTGAAAACCATCAATTCTGCAGCTCCCCTGACTTATAGCCATACTTAGCTACTAGAAAAGCCATATCTTTGAGTATAAGGAGCTTTGTCAGCAAGATGATGCCTTTGCTTTTAATATACTACATAGATTTGCCATGGTTTTTCTTCCTAGAAGCAATTATCTCTTAATTTAATGGCTGCAGTTATTGTCTGCCATAATCTTTAAGCTCAAGGATACAAAATCATGACACTTGCTTCCATTTCTCTCTATTTGCCAGTAATGATGGGATCAGTTGCCAATATCTTAGTTTTTTTTGTTTTCTTGATGTTAAATTTCAAGCCAACTTTTATACTTTCACCCTCAAGAGACTTCTTGATTCCTCTTCATTTTCTGCCATCAAAGTAGTATGTTGCATATCTGAGATTGTTGATATTTCTCCTGACAACCTTATTTGTAGCCTAGTATTTCACATGACATACTCTACATAGAAATTAAATCAATATGGTGACAACATACTGCCTTGTGGTACTTCTTTTTCAGTCTTAAACCAGCCACATGTTGGTTCTAACTGCTAAGCCTTGGTTCTCATACAGATTCTTCAGGAAACAAATAATATGATCTGGTACTCATCTCTTTGAAGACTTGGCACATTTTGCTGTGAACCATAAAGTCAAAGGCTTTAATGTAATCAATGAAGCTGAAATAAGTGGTTTTTTGCAACTTTCTTGCTTCCTTTATAACCCAGCTACTAGTAGCAATGAAGTCACTAGTTTTTCTGACTTTTTAAAAATCAGCCTGCTCTTCTAGTAATTCTCAGGTTATATGCTGCTGATGCCTAGCTTGTAGAATCTTTAAGAGTAGAGTAACCTTGCTGGCATGTGAAATGAGCACAATTGCTCAATACTTTAAAGATTCTTTGTTATTGCCCGATTTTAAAATTGGTATGTAAACTGAATTTTTCCACTCTACTGGCCATTGTTGAATTTTCCAAATTCTTTGGCATATTGAGAGCAACACTACATCTTTTAGGATTTTCAGTAGTTCAGGTGGAATTCTATCACCTCCACTATCCTCATTATTAATAGTGCTTTCTAAGGTTCACCTCACTTCATTCTTTAGGATGTCTGGTTCTAGATCATTAATCACATGATCTTGGTTATTAATGTGTTATTGCCCCCTCTTAATCTCTTCTGTTCCTCTTCAGTACCTACCATTTTTTGTATTTTATTGTGCCTATTTTTATATATGAAACACTCATTTAATAGCTCTAATTTTCTTAAAGAGAGCTTGTCTTTCCTATTATTTTCTTCTATTTCTTTGCATTGCTCATTTAAGAAAACCTTCTCCATGCTTTTTCTCTGGGATTCTGTATTTGTGCAGATCTTTCACTTTCTCCTTTATCTTTTGCTTTCCTTTTCTCAGCTATTTTTAAGGCCTTATCAAATAGCCATTTTGCTTTCTTGCTCTTCTTTTTTTTCTTTGGAATGTTTCTGTACTTTCTGCCATCAGAGTGGTATCATCTGCACATCTGAGATTTATTTGAAGATTGAGATATATTTCTTCCAGATACTAAACTCTGTCTTTTGATTTATTCAGCTTGACATTTCACAAAATGTGCTCTGCGTATGTTAAATAAATAAGGCAATATACACCCTTTTTATACTCCTTTTCCAGTCTGGCAATTCTTGTTTCACATATTGCTGAAGCCTAACTTTTGTAGAATCTTAAGTCTAACTTTGCTAATATGTGAAATGAGTGCAATTATTTGGTAATTTGAACATTTCTTGGCATTTCCCTTCTTTAGAATTGGTACACAAACAGATCTTTTTCAATCCAGTGGCTACTGTTGAGTTTTTCAAATTTGCTAATATATTAAATATAATATTTTAGGTAGCATCTTTTAGAATTTTCAGTATCTCGGTTGGAATGCTGCCTTAAGATGCACTGACTTCATTCTCCAGGATATTTGGCATAAGATCAATAACCACATTATTGTGGTTATCAGTGATGTTAAGATCTTAATTGTTTGCTTCTTTTGTATATTCCTGATACCTCTTCTTAATCTCTTCTGGTAAATTTCTCCCATGTTTGTCTTTTATCATACTCATTTTTGCACTATAAAATGTTCCCTTTTTGCCAGACTCATTCATGATTTTATATTGCCTTTAATTACTGATATTTGTTTAAACATTGTATATTTGGTAAGCTTTCTCTGTAAAATCAACTGGGTATTTTTTCATTAAGAATAATTCATATATGCTCCCTTGAAAACTTTAGAGAAAACTCAAACTTTAGCTGTCCTTTATGAATGCTTCATTAATTTTATTTTCTTTGTTTATAGCTGATACTCCCCCTCCAGCTTATATGCCTCCTGATGACCAGATAGGCCAAGATAATTCTCAATCTATGGATACAAGCAATAATATGATTCCTCAGATTATGCCAAATATATCTACTAGAGGTAAAAATAAACAAGTAATTCTTGTGTGTGTGTGTGTGTGTGTGTGTGTGTGTGTGTGTGTGTGTGTGTGTGTGTAAGACAGACAGACAGAGACAGAGAGAGAAAGAGATTAAATTTTTGGACCAAACTTGTGATTTCATTGAGATAAGAAACTATATAAGTGTAGAATGTAATATGCTCTGTAATTTAGTTTTAGGGGATGCTGAGAGATAAAGTGATTGCGGAAAGTCACAAAGCTATTACATATTAAAGACTAGATTTGGACCCAGGTTTCCTGACTCTTAAGATCAGCTTTTTATCTATTCTGCCTCTCAGCAATACTAATTACATTGAACATCTTAATCCTTTTTCTTTTAAATTGATAGCTAGTAAAACTTTCATTTTTTAATGTTTTAATGTTTTTTGCCACACTCAGTTCCTTGGTGGTCTACTGAGAGAGAGAGAGAGAGTGTGTGTGTGTGTGTGTTTAATTGTAAACACTTTAGATTTTAATTCATATTAAGAACATATCAAATAAGTAGTGAGTACCAAAAGTACCGTCTTCTAGAAGTTTCTGCCCATGTTTCGATAGCTTTCGGATAAAGCTGCCTGTTAACTTCATTGGCATCAAGGCAAAATTTTTAACACTACTGAAACCTAGAAAGTAAAGTAAAATAAGTAAAACTTTCAAATATGAAAGGTTGAAGGGAAAAATATATTTGGATTATGGAAGTTACAAACATTTTCACAAAATAATCCACATTTTAGGTTTGATATTCACAGGAAATTTAATTTGTATTTGGTACTTCTGTAGAAATCATTAATTGTAATTTATTTCTTGATATTTAGAAATAAATTATTTGTACTATGTTTTTATATTTGTTTATTTATTTATTTATATTTAATATTCTCTTAGGATTCAAGAAGTGTGCAAGACTTCTTCCAAGTGTTTTAAGTATACTTTAGCATGCACCCATTTTTGAATTAAATTTTTTTTTAATTAAAAAAACTCTCCTTTTTCTAATAACCAGCATGTTACATTAGGGAAAATGTTTGAAAGTTTTCTTTTTGAAATGGATGGATATTGTATGGATATAAATAATAAAAATATAAATTGTCCACATTAATAGAAGAAATAAAATAATTAGATAACTCTTACCTTAGAAAAAGAAATTGAACAAGACATAGATGAGCTTTAAGGGAAAAAACTCAGAATTAGATGTATTCTACCATTCAAAGAACAATTCTAATGCTAAAACCTGTTTGGAAAAAAATAGGTAAAAGAGTCTTGTCAGATTCCTTTTGTGACAAATAACAAGGGAAGGCAAAAACAGAAAAAAAAAAAAAAAAAAAAAAAAAAAAACTATAGACTAATTTCCATAATTAATTTTAATGCAGAAATATTTAAATAAAAATTTGCAAGGGGATTATAGCAATATATCACATATATGACCAAGCTAAATTTATTTATTTATTTATTAAAACTTTTTATTTTCCAAAACATATGCATGGATGATTCTTTGACATTAACTCTTGTAAATTTTTGTGTTCCAATTTTCCCCCCTTTAGTCATCCCTTCCCTAGATGGTAAGTAGTCCAATATATGTTAAACATGGTAGGAATATGTTAAATTCAGTTTATGCATACATATTTATACAATTATCTTGCTGCACAAGAAAATCAAATCAAGGGAAAAAACGAGAAAGAAAATAAAATGCAAGCAAACAACAACAAAAAGTGCAAATGCTATATTGTAAACCACATTCAGTTCCCACAGCCCTTTCTCTGAGTTTAGATAGCTCTCTTCATCACAAGAAAATAGGAACTGGTCTGAATCATTTCATTGTTGAAAAGAGCCAACTCCATCTGAATTGATCATGGTATAATTTTGTTTGCCATGTACAATGACCTCTTGGTTTTGCTTATTTCGCTTCCCTGAAATCGTAATGAGGCTAAATTTAAACCAAGAGTGCAGGGTTGATTCAATACTAAGAAAATTATAAGCATAATTATCCACGTCATTAAAAAAAAAAAAATTATATGTCTGTATCAGTCCTCCATAAATGAGAAATACTCAATTCTTTTTAAAATAAAAACAACAAAATACTAAAAAGCAAAATTGAACTTTCCTTAAAATATTTATGTAAAATCAAGAGCAAGCATTATTTATAATGGGAATAACTAGAAGCCTTTTCAGTAAGATCAAAGGTAATGGACAGAGATGTCCATTATCAACATGATTAGTCAGTACTATACTAGAAATATTATCTATAGCATTAAGACAAGAAAAAGATAATTGAAGGAATAAGCAAAGGCAATGAGGAAAAACAAATATTACTTTTAGCAAATGATATGATAATATTCTTAAGATTCTTAGAGGTCAACTAAAAAAAATAGTCAAAACAATAACTTTAGCACAATTGTAGACAATAAATTAAATCCCCTAAAGTTATTAGCATTTCTGCATATTGCCAACAAAATTCAACAGGAAGATGTAGAAAGATGATTCCATTTTAAAATAATTGCAAGTATTATAAAATACTTGAGAGTCTACTTGCCAAGACAAGTAACTGTATTCAGTGTGAACACAATTACATAATACTCTTCACTCAGATAAAGACAGGTCAAAGTAATGGAGAAATATTAATTGCATATGGATTGACTAAGTTCATATAATGAACTACCTAAATTTATTTATTCAATGTCATACCATTCAAATTTTAGAGCTAGAAAAAATAATACAAAATTCAGCAGAGGAACAAAAGGTCAAGAATTTTAATGAACTCAATAGGACAAATAAATGTGAAGGAAGGTGCCTTAGCAGTACCAGATCTCAGACTATAATATAAGGCTGCAACTGTCACAGTTTGGCATTGGATAGGAAATAAAACAGAACTGTTTATATACAGAAGCAAATAAATAGTGACCTAGAGATCAGAAATGCAACTGAAATAAGCCACTGAAATAAGAACTCATTATTTCACAAGACTTTTGGGAAAAGTAGAAAAGTAATCTGACAGAGACCAGGCATAGATCAAAATTTCATACTATGTACCAAGAAAAACTCAAAATGATTACATGATTTAGAAAGTCTTTGTCATAAGCAAACTAGGGGAGCTTGGAAAAAGTTCTATGGAAAGGAGAAAAGATCATGAGCACAAAAAAAAAGATAATTTTGCAGGAGGTAAAAATGTATGACTTTGATTACATTCCACAAACCAAACCAATGTAGCCAAAATTAGAAAAAAGCAGGAAACTGGGAAATAAATGTTTACAGCACATTTCTCTGATAAAGGAAGAAAGCCATGTGAAAAAAAAAATGCTCTAAATCACTAATAGAGAAATGCAAATTAAAATGTAAGGTACTACCTTACACCTATCAAAGTGACTGAAATGACAGAAAAGGAAAATGACAAATGACAGTGGGGATATGGGAAATTAGGAAGACTCTTAGTGAAATTGTGAACTGATTCAACTGGAGAGCAATTTTTATTATGCCTAAATGCTATTAAACTATGCATACCCTTTGACTTGATTAGACATATCCCAAAAGGAAAATATTTTTAGCAGCACTTCTTTGGTGGTAAAAGCATTGGAAATTGAAGGGCAAGTTCATTAATTGGTAATAGTTAAATAATGTTATAAAATATTAAAATAGTGGCATACCGTTGTACTATAAGAAATGATGGAGGTGATTTCAGAAAAACTTGGGAAAGATTTATATGAAAGAATGGAAAGTGAACAGAATCGGGAGAACAGTTTATATAAGATTACAAAAATATTGTAATGATAATCTATGAAAGATTTAGCAGCAATTCTGATCAGTTCAATAATCAAATTATTCCAAATGTCTCATAGTGAAAAATGTTAAAATGTTATCCACCTCCAAAAGAGAAGGGAATGGACTCAAATCGAAGCATTTTTTTTTCTATTTTTTATTTTTTCACTTAATGCATATCATATATCTTGTCTTTGGGGGGGGGTGGAGGCAAAAAGAGAATTTGGACATTTGGAACCTATATTAAAAGTAAAAAAGTTTCATTTTTATATCTTGAAACTATAATAAAAATGCCAGAATTCATCTTGTGAAGTAATTGATCATTTCTTTATGTTAACATTTACAGATGTTCAACCTGTTGCTTATGAAGAGCCCAAGCACTGGTGTTCAATTGTTTATTATGAATTAAACAATCGAGTTGGAGAAGCTTTTCATGCATCTTCAACAAGTGTTCTAGTTGATGGATTTACAGATCCTTCCAATAACAAAAGTAGATTCTGTTTAGGTTTGTTGTCAAATGTTAATCGTAACTCAACAATTGAAAATACCAGGCGGCACATTGGAAAAGGTAATATGATTTGTGACTTTTGTGATCATCTAGTTTAAACCCTTCATTTTTTTTTTTTTAACAATGGAAGAAATTAAGATACAGAGAGTGGAAATAACTTGTCCAAAATATAGTAGTTCAGAATATAATAGTAACAGAGATCCAAACTGCCTCCATAATAGTTTATGGATTTAGAGCTAAAAGTGGCTTTAGAAGTCATGGAATCTAATCCCTTCATTTTTTAAAGAAGAAACTGAGGACAAGATATTATGTAATTAAGTGATTATGGTTTTAAAGTCTAGTAAGTATCAGGTAAAATTTGAAATACTGGTCTTCCTGACTTGAGACCTGTTCTCTTATTCACCAGGTAAATTTTGATTCATATTTAGAAATTTTAAATGTTTTGCATTGAGATAACTTATTTTAAAGATTCTTTTGTCAGAGAAGTTGAAGGCATGTATAGAATATCAAGAATGTACTTTTTCTGAGTCTGTTCCCCTTCTGTTTTTTTTTTTTTTTTTTTTTAAATAGTATTACTACTTGTAATGAAAAGATATGTATGGCTAGGTTCATTCTTTGGCTAAATAAAACAAATTCTTTTCTTTCAGGTATTATCTTTGATAATGGACTATTAATATATTATTAGAACAAATTCATTTCTCTATTAGAGCAATTGTAGGAGGAAAATTAATTTCCTAACAAAAGGATTTTTATTTCTAGTTCTATTTTGTCAGCCTAATAAGGGTACTATACCCAATATGCTTATGAAATGAAAGATGGAATCTCTTTAAAATGATTTTCAAATGGATTATATGTATCAATTTCTAAAATGTTCCAGCTTTGCTCTATTAAAACCCTTTCATCAATGTTCAATTCATATGTCTTGGGCGATTGAAGCAATTTTGACATATAATTATCCCAAAACAAATTAGGACACTGCCAATTAAATTATATATGTATCCTAAATTTATTGAACTTATGTACCATTTTTTTTCCATTGATAAAAATAATGAGGAAATGCTTTGTTAAATTCCATTTTAAAAGTAGTTTACTTAATTAAGGGCTCATCTAAAAAGCTTTCTTTTCCATCTTTCCAAAAAGATGACAAATGATTAGTGGAGAGAAGAAGGAAATACCAGAAACAAAAATATCATAGTAGATAACAAACTTGAAATGGTTGTCATTTGGATATGATGGAGGAAGCACATTTTGTTGTATAAATGGTAAAGAATTGCCAATTATTGGTTGCTTGGAGCACGTTATATAAATCTTGCATAAAAATTATATTGTATTTGTGGTCTTAATAATCGAAATTTATTAAAATATATTTTAATGCATTTCTTTGCAAGGGGTTCATCTTTATTATGTTGGAGGGGAAGTCTATGCTGAGTGCCTGAGTGACAGCAGCATATTTGTTCAGAGTAGAAACTGCAACTTTCATCATGGCTTTCATCCTACCACTGTCTGTAAGATTCCTAGTGGCTGTAGCCTAAAGATTTTTAACAATCAAGAGTTTGCTCAGCTTTTGGCTCAGTCTGTCAACCATGGATTTGAGGCAGTCTATGAACTCACCAAAATGTGTACAATTCGAATGAGCTTTGTAAAGGTGAGTAGATTCTGTTTTGACCCAATTTGATTCACCATCCAGTGTTGTAGCCTTCAATATTTGGTTTTCTGCAAATTCGATTAGGAAAAATAAATTTACAAATTCTATGAATGTAGTTGAAACACTGAGTATTACTTTTCATATGACTTATGTCTCTAAAATGTTAGCAGAAGATATCATCAGATTTATTGCCATTCTCTGGATCATCAGATATAAAAAGAAAATTCTAAGTGTAACTACTAAGGAAGAGAGCTCTATGGGAAAATAACCATTTGTTGTCAGTCACTTTATTATTAATGTTACCTAAATAAAATTTTGTCTTAAGAATTGCTATTTCTTAAAGGTGATAACAGTTCTAAAAGCTTTCAAATAAATGTGAGCTTTTAAAAATTAATGTTATTTCATGAGTAAAACTGAGAAGAGTAGAATCATATTACCACATAAATACTCTAATGCTGTTGTTACATTATGCTGAGGACAAAGTCAAAGAATTACCAATCACTTTCATTCTTCTTTGATCTTCTCTTTTCTGAAGGCTGATTGAACTATTGTTACTTTACTACATACATATGGCTAATATTTTTCTTTTAATAATAGCATATTAGTTCATGACCAATATATAAGAATAGAGAATCTCCAGTGGTTTCCAAGGTTTTTGAAGTGATTATGCATCAAAGAATGCAAATTGTACTGTTAGCAGTTGTGCAATAGCTCATCCTTTTTGTTTTCCTTTCTTATAGGAAGACAGAAGATAGCTAGAAAAACAATTTTAATATTCTTACCAATTTTCTATGCTCTCACCGTCAGTATTCTCATTTCTGTATGCACAATGGATAGATCCAGACAGCTTAAGAGGAAGTTAAGAAGAATACATTTTCTTTTAATTAGCTAGTTTTTTAGGTTAAAATATTCTGAATTTGAATAGCTTCTTTCACTCTAAAAAGGTCAGTGATCATTTTTTAATGAATCATAACTTGCACCTGAAATAAATTAATGAATTACTTAGAGACTTAAATTTTAGTTTTTACTTTAATAATACCTCTCTGAAGATTTAAAATTGCAAAATGTTGTTGATTTTGAAGAGAATTTACTCAGTGAATACCCACCCTATATCGATGAAATTATATCTGCCCCTAAAAACAATTTTGTATTCATGAATGATTTATAACTCCCAATTATTTATATTCAAAACTGAAAATTTTTATCATTCAGGTAGAAAGGTTTTTTAATATCTTGTATATCAGAAAGTTAAAATTATATCTCAACAAAAATATATTATATTGTAACAGTCTGAAGAAAAATTTAATGTTAAAATCTCTTATTCTTTGTAGGGCTGGGGAGCTGAATATCACCGGCAGGATGTTACCAGTACTCCATGCTGGATTGAAATTCATCTTCATGGGCCTCTGCAATGGCTGGATAAAGTACTTACTCAAATGGGCTCCCCTCTTAATCCCATATCTTCTGTTTCGTAGTGCTGACATCTTAAACTTCAGTTACTATATTAGTGACTTTATTTTAATTTTAGAGAAACCTTCAGTATGGATACTGTGAGCTTACATGGAGAACAGATATTATAACTTACTTTTTCTACCTACTTGTGACCAATACATTTGTATTTTGTAATGAAAGGACATTTCTGTTTTTACTCATGGTTGTGTTATAAAAAATGGTAGTTTAAGTCTCAAAAATGGCCTGAAAGATACAGAGCAAGTATTATGACCCTTCATATATATAATTGTATGTCAAATGATTTTGCATTCATCTTGACCTTGAAAATGCATTTACTTCAGTGTCACACCAGTTTTTAAATGAACAAAAAAAGTATCTCAAGAGTGTGAGAACTTCTTGGAGGGCATCTTGTGTTTCTTTAAAAAAAATTATAAAATGTGTGCTTTAGTTAAAGAATGCCATTCACTGTTCTAGTTTTCAGGTAGTAAAGAAAAACTATACTTTTATAGATTAAAGATCATAAAATTTTTTTCCTCTAAATATTTGCCTCACTTTAAAAAATTATTACAGACAAGTGGTATCAGATTTGTGACAATATTTTAATTTTGTCATGAACACTATTGTGAATAGCTGAATGACAGATCACAAATTCCACTTTGATTATGTTGCCTTTAGCCACCATTGTAAGGATTGTAATTTAGTTAAGAATAACCTTTTATTTTGCACTTTTATGGGTGAATATTTTTTAGTGTAGCCTTTGACAAAGTGCCCAAACAACTGATGTAGTTGTTAATTATTAGCTTGTTACCCCTTTTTGTCTTAATACAAACACTTCAGTTTGTAAATGACAACTCATACTTAAGTTGCAAGAAGTTTTTTTGTCGATTTTTTTATTTTCGATCAGAATTATAAGGTTTTTGTTTAGCTTTAATTTGAGATGCCTTTTCACTCACATGGATTTTTTTAAATTTAGTATTTCATTTATCCCCAATAACAATTTTCAACATTTATTTTTAAAACTGAGTTCCAAATTATCTTCTTCCTTCCCAGCCCTCTTCATTGAGAAGACAACCAACTTAACATAAATATGTAGTCAAGGCATTAATGTTAAAAGTCTGATTTCATCCTTAAGAATGATTCAGGTCTTTATTCAGAAATAATGTGTACTTTATGGCAAGTATTTTATGACCCATATGTAAGAATAGAGAATCTCCAGTGGTTTCCAAGGTTTTTAAAGTGGTTATGCATCAAAGAATGCAAATTGTATTGTTAGCTGTTATGCAATAGCTTATTCTAATTCACTACCTAGATAAATGGCAGTTAAACAACCCAAATAACATTTTTGAGGATAGGGATTAAAACTTTAAACCTCTGACCTTTTTGTGAGCTGCTATAATTTTCAGGTTAAAAGAACAGTCACTTTTTCAAGAATGGAATAATTGTGGAAGAAGGAAAGGATATTTTAAAAGAAATTTAGTTACCTGTCCAAAGAAATTTCATGTTTTCATAAGCATATAAAATTGACATTTTATAAGTAGGAAGGATACAGGTAAATTATTACTTGATTTCATACTTTAGTGATCTTAAGAAACAGGCCTTTTTGATGGAGAATGTGATTTTCTTTTGGCATCTATCCTAATATTTAATTTGTTTTTTGTGAATTGCAACTAGTTTAATTTGGTTAAAATATTTTTGTTAACACAAATTTTCATATTACTCTAGAGATGAACCCTTTGCCAGATAAAAGGAATACCAGTGAATATAAACATTATTTGACATCTGGACTCCGAGTTGTCTTAAAAATCAGTAAATGCCATGCCTTTTGATTCAACTTAGGAAGGAAAGAGTCCTGCCTTTTTTTTTTTTTTTTTTCCATTGAATTCTCAGAATCAAGTTGATTTTGATGGTGGAAATCAATAAAGCTTAGTTAATAACCAACGAAAGCTACTGGGAGCATTTTCATGATGATGTAAATGCATTTTACAGTTTTGATGTTGAATTAGGGAAGACATTTAATTTTGGTGGTTTAAACAGATATTGGAACTAATTAATCAGGTAGTAATTTTAACCTTTCACAGATGTTAAAGATTGCTGGATATTATTATATTTCTGAATTTTAATTTAGTTTACATATGATCCCTGAAGCCCCTTTCTGCCACCCTCAAGAAAAATTTTAAATAGTTATATAGTTAACAAGCATCATAGGTGTATATGACAACCCAGGATATTAAAACTTTGATTACTTGGCCAACTTGAATTTCCTCTTTGGAGCTGAGATATAGTGCTGTCTCTTTGTTAGAAATTTGAGTATTGTCACTGTAATTATCAGAAAATTGAATTTGCAGGATCACAGTTTTAAATTCAGATGTTCCATGATAGATGGGAATGGTTTATCTGTGTGAGACAGAAATTTTTTGGTATTACAGAAACTTTTTTTGTTAATGTAGAGATTTTTCTTTTAGGCATATTTAGATAAGGCTATAATCTTTTTATCACCAGTTAAGAGAACTTTGAAATGAAAGAGTTTTAGAATCTAAGGTACTACTACTCTTATCTTCAGATACAACCATGGGGCACATTTGATCCTCTTAATGCCACTACTCATTACATATTTCTCTCTACTGCCAAAAGCTAATATCTTACCAGAATTATGTAAGTGAATTGAACTGTTACTAATAAACCAACTAATGAGGGATATCATAAGCGAAATATTATGTTAGAAACAGAACTTGACTTTTTCATGGTAAATGTATAAATTAAAGAATATATTGTATATATAGATATAGATATAGATCAGTATATATATTTTATTACACTGTTCTAAAGAAATGGTAAAAAAAAAAAAAGTGCCTCATAAAGTATTAGAAACAAAAATGTGAAAATGATTTTATCAGAGATTATTAAGGCACATTTCTATTAACAGTTGTGAGTCCTTTTTTTAAAACAAAACAATCTTCCCCAACAACTGTGATGTTTCCTGGGCCAATGTGTAGGAGGATGTGTATATTTCTCTCTCTGGGAGCCAACCTCACTGTTCCATTTTTTGGGGTTTTTTTTTAGTAGCCCTACAATAAAAACTTAGAAGTCAAGCCAGGCCTATTTTCTCTGTTGCTCTATGTACAATAAGGCTGAAAAATGGGGTTTTGGCAGGAATGGCCAGTATTAAGGTATTTATTTAGCTGTTCTGTACAAAATTAAGGATCAAGATCTGGGCCCAGCTTAATCCAAGTTGCAGTTTTTTTCATAATGAAAATTGACCCTCAAAATATCTTATAAAAGGTTTTCATGTGATACTTTAATTACAAGAATTTTGACAAATGCATTTAATGTAATAGTCTTCCTCCTGCCTTCTTCCTTACACTCTGCTCCTATAGCCTAACTGAATTATAAGTAGTATCGTATTTGGAGGGGTTTATTGGGGGCAGAAGGGTAGTCTTAATATAAAAAGAAATTCACCTGTAAAGAAGTCTTCCAAATTTTAGTTGAGATAAAAAGAAAACTTTTATGTTGTTAGTTTCAACATATAGTAATGAGGCTCTATATTAACCCTTTGAGTGATAAAAAGGTGAGAAATAATAGCATGACAGCATATCGATATCCCAAAAAACTAGAATTATATTGGCTTAGAAAACAACTCATCCCAAAAAGCTAGAATTATATTGGTTTAGAAAACTGAACTTAATTGTGTTGATATTATCAGTGCTTCCTTAGAGTCATGCTTTAGATTTGGTCTAATCAGTTATTCTTGAAAGGCTGTTCTCGCTAAAATAATACTGAAAAACTTAAATCATCTCAAATTTCCAACTTACATATTTCTTAGCCTTTGAAGCATCTGATTTTGCTTTGTTATGTTTTTTCAAAGCAGGTTATGTGTTGTTATGATAATAATACAAAACAATGGTGTTGAGTGATTTTTAGGTCCAGACAGTATAATATTGATAAGCAAGATTACAAAAATCCAGACTGAACAAAAAACTAGTATTTCACATTAACCAGATGTGTTTTTAAAAAACATTTTCAGCAAAGACATTTTGAAAAGAACTAATTGTTTTACTTTTTAACTGATTCTATTACCATCATGAAGTTTCTGTATGTATGCCTTTGCTTTTCTAAAAGTAAATTTGATAAGCAAATAATAGATCAAATTATTTGATTATACCATGGGTCTGCATCTCATTTGTAATGCTAACATTATTATGCTTTATTATTGGAAATGAAATTCTAGTAGCAAGTTTTAATTTTCTTCTCTTTTTGTTAATTTGTAAAATGTGTTAGTTTTTATTGTGCTCTACAAATCCATAATGCTTATTAATTTTTGCATATTGCTCATAAATACTCTTTCAATAAATCTCATTCTTTTATTTTTAACTTTTTTTGTTTGTTTTGAATTTAAATGCCAGAAAAACAAGCATTTCCTTATACACAGCAGAACGCAAGATTGTATGTGAAACCAAGAATCTCCATTTTGTGATGCTTTGTTAAAAAGTATATGATGAATGCAACTTGTTACTTTAAAAATTGCCTTGCTTTTCTGTGCTTCCTTGTGAATGGTCTTCTGTTCTCTCTGCCTTTTTAAAAAATGTTTCAGCGATACTTTTTTGGCATCACTATTGTGAATTCATTCTTTCCAGCCACACCCCCAAATTAAAAACAAAATCACAACCTTTATAGCAGTTAAGCATGATTAAGCAAAATAAATCCGCATACTTACTGTGTCCAAAAATATGTCTTTTTGAACTTTGACTCCATATTTGATCTTTGTCAGGAGGTAGGGAATATGATTCATCATTGGCCCCTTAGAGGTAAAGTCAATTATTACATCAATGAGAGTTTTTAAAAGTTCTTAAAAGCTGTTTACCTTGTCCTTGGAGAAATTGTTTACTTGGTTCTGTTCCAATCTTTATACTACAAAAAAGTCATTCCCCAGATTCTCTGAGATTATTTTTTTTACAGTGAAATAATACTAGATTCATATTCTATAATTTATTCATTCCCTAATAGGTACCCTTTAATTTTAATTTACTTTTAATGTCCTTTCTCCCTATTCCCACTCATTTTCTTGTTCAGTTTGACATTTCACAACAAATCATGTGTGTATATTCATTTGCTTGTTGTTGTTGTGTGAGTGGCTGTTTTTTTCTTTTTTTGGCCATTATGTTCCTAGGGCTTTTCTTTTGAGATATTTATTTCAGGAGGTGGTCTGTGAGTTCTTTCTATCATCATTTGCCTTTTGGTTCTAATAGATCTAGGCAGTTTTCATTTATTTCCTGAAATATGGTAATCAATTTTTAAAAAATATTTAATCATGGTTTTGGGGACTCACATTGATTCTGAAATAACCTCAACCTCTTTTTTTACATCCGTTGTTACAGAGCAAATGCCTGAAGGTGTTTGTTTTGTTTTGTTTTGTTTTTTTTGCTGTTGCTTAATTTTTTCTAGCTATTCATGTATTCCATATGAAAAATTCACTTTTGAGCCTCTGCTTAGTTTTTATGAAGATATTTTCTCCCTTTAAATTGTACTTTTGGATGTGATAATGCTTTGTAGTGGCCAAAATCTCATATTAACTTCTTCAGCCTTAGTTCCTAAATAGGGACTATGTATCGTTAAATTCTGCCTTCTGCTACATTTTTTATTCTAGGTCTAGATCTAGGTTACATGAGTGCTGTCGATCTTTACTTTCCAGATTTGGGTTCCTGTAAATCTTTATGGGTCAGAAAATCTTCATCAAGGCATTTGAACAATTCTAGAGACAATAGATTATCTGGATCTAGGTGTCCTAATCTAAACACTACTACAACCCCTTGCTTTCACATTGATAACTGTTATCTTAGGTTTCCAAGGACCTTGTTGTTAGTTTCTGATTTATTTAGGATTTTGTTTTTGGAGAGGACTCTCCATTTTTGTTACTTTGGGTTACAATGCTATAAACTACCTTTATCTCTAGCTGAATCCCTACTATCTATTTGCTTATTTGAATTGGCTTTGCTGGGTGATCTTATTTCCTCTATTGACCATGGCATTCTGACTCTGACTTTTTGTTCAGTTTTGGAATGGAAGAAATCACTTAAGTTAGTTTCTTATGGATTTTTTAGTTATTATTCTGTCTGATGTGATTCTGAGGTTTTTGTGAAATCTAGTAGTAGATCAGGTCTGTTTCCTGATATTCAGGCAACCATCTTAATTGAACATGCCCTGAGTCTTTTTGCTCAATCTATAATGTTCGCTTCTATTTGCTAGGAAGTACAGTGAATGTGATGCCAGCCTAGAAAGACTCATCATCCTGAGTGCAAATCTGGCCTCAAATACTTATCTAATCCCTTGGCAAATCACTTAACCTGTTTGCCTGTTTTCTTGATCTGTAAATGAGCTGGAAAAGAAAATGGCAAACCACTCCAGGTCTTTACCAAGAAAACCACAAATTAGCTCATGAAGAGTTTGACATGACTGCAAAATACTTAATAGCATTTGCCTTTTGTGACATGTACTACTAAAGTTAAATATACAGACAGACAGATATATATCTGTATGTTATGTATATCTCTTTGGGGATATTGAATAAGTTGATTTTCACTTCTTATTTTTATTTTGAATTTATTTAACATCCCCCAGAAAAAGTTTTTTTATGCATATAGCAAAACATAAGGGAGTATTATGTATGAAACCATACATTTACATTTCATACCACTTTTAAAAAGCATTATCATCATAATTAGAGCACTTTAAAGTTTGCAAAATACAAATATCTCAACAACACCCTGGGGAGATAAGTAGTATCATTTTCCTCATTTTACAGACGAGAAAATTTAGACTAACAGATGTTAAGTGATTTGTCTGAGGCCACATAACTAAGAAGTCTCTGAGGCTGGATTTGAATTCAAGGTTTTCCCAATTCTTAGTCCAGAACTCTTTGCCTTGTGGTATCTACATAGTCCTTTCTTTCCCAATGTTCTTTTCTTATAACTATACTACATATATGACATATACATAACACATTAGCATAATTCAATATTTTTTTAAACTCCTCATTCTCTGTGCTGTCTTCTGAATTCCCTTTGGTATTCTTTGCATTTCAAGAAACAGTGGGCCATCCTAGTTGCTGTCTTTATTGTTTGTGTCTGACTTTGACATTCATTTCTGTCCTGAATCCCCAATTTAGGGGGGGAAAAAGTAGAAAGAGGTAGGAAGGCAGAATAAATGAGCATAGTCCTAAATGTTGATAATATCTCCATTGGTACTTCTCTTTCTTCTCAAGTCCACTACTTCTTTGTTAGGAGGAAGATAACATGCTTCATCATAAGTTCTTGAAGGATGTGACTGATGGTTACTTTGATCAGAATTCAAAATTGTTTACATTTTCCTTGTATAAATTGTTCACCTGATTCTGCTTACTTAATTTTGCTTCAGTTTATATTTCTCCAGGTTCACTTACATTCTCTCTTTAATAATTTCTTACAGTGTAATATTGCATTGATTTATCACAATGTTTATTCCTCAATTGATGGGGACCCCTTAAATTCTGAGTTTTTTTACCTTTTATTAAAGAAAATTATTTTCTTTAGTTATCAAAGGAAAAACAGAGTTACCACCAAGTAGCCACCTTTGTCCATCCATTAACCATTTGTACTTGGTCATATTTGTATAGTAATAACAGTGAAAAAAGTCATAAATTAAACTTCTATTTGGAAATAACGCAATATGTAATAGAACTCTGAACTGAAATTCAAGAGACGCAGAATTTTAATACCAGTTGACCTAAGCCATTTATTTCTCCTCTGGGTTCTTAATCTCTTAAATATGAATATTGTATATAATCATAAGATCATTGTACTGCTAATTTGGAATAATTGTAAGTTAGACTGTAGGTTAGACTCAATTTTAAGCTAAATTCTAGTTATCCATTTTGTAAATTTTTAAATTGTTAAAGTTTAATAAAGCATTGATTTAGAGACAGAGAACCTGATTTAAAAATCTCATGTCTGCTGGTGATTTTGGGCAGGTTTCTTTCTTGGGACAGCTTTCTTTTTTTCCCCCTCCATGAATTTAGATAAGGCGATCTCCAAGGTCTCTTACTTTAAATTCTTTTTGTCTCACCCTTCTTTTTTATTCTTTATGAAAAGAATGTCTGATAAAAAACATAATTATGATGGTAATCTGAAAAAAAAAATGAAAAGGCTAAATAGAAATATATATGCTGTTTTTATGAGTTTTATCTTTCATCATCCAATACTGTACTTTCATTTCTCAGCTCAGATGATAGAGAAGACTATATTTGGAAAGCTTTGCTTTTGCAAGATGAATTTTCTTGACATTTTAAGCCATAAAAGTTTTTATGAAAATTATAAACAGGGGGCAGCTAGATGGCTCAGTGGATAGAGCACCAGCCTTGAATTCAGGAGGACCCGAGTTCAAATGTGGTCTCAGACACTTAACACTTCCTAGCTGTGTGACCCTGGGCAAGTCACTTAACCCCAAGGGGGGGGGGGAGGGAAAGATAGGAGGGGAAATAAAGTTCAATTAAAAAAAAAAAAGAAAATTATAAAAAAATTATAGAATAAAAAACTTTTTTGAATTGTACTTATTTTTTAAAAATCGGTTGCTTTGATTGTAACCTCATTTCCCCAAAGCTGTAGCAGTTAATAAGTAGTCGAAAGAATAAGCAAATGCTAAGAAGAAAAAAGATTAAAATTAGGGTTTTTAAATTTTAAATGAGGCTTTATAGATTATACTAGAGCACAAGGTAAGGGAATTAGGGGTATCAGGACTATGAGAGTATTCTTAATATGGAACAAGATACTTGCTGAAAAAGTTTATAATATCTCAGTTCTCAATTCTCATAACTGTTCTAACTTTCTACATTTTGAGCAAAGGATTGGCATAACTGAATTTTTATTTTTGCTTTATTGGATGTACTCTCAATGGCTGCTATAAATTTAATGATCAATTTAAATTGTAGGCTCTTTTCAGTAGTATTACTTTACCAAAAAAAAAAAAAAAAAAAAAATGGGGGCTATTTAGCTCATTTTACAAGTATTTATTGTATATCTAGGTCTTAGACAAGGTGAGAAAGTTATGATCTATTTTATTCTTTTGCTATATCCAATAGAAAAGGGCCAATTCCACTGAAACCTTTGTTAATAAAAAAATGAAAATAGAAGAAAAATAAGTTATTATATGAAATGTCTTCTGTTTGGAGAAAAGACTTGCTGGAAAAATCATTTCTTCCTTTGATTTCTTTTATATATATATATACTGGTATTTTATGAACATCCTTTTTATGTTAACATTTTACAATAGAACAATCAATAAAATGCAACAGCTTCTAACTTCAGTCATAAGTAGTATAATCTGCTCCAGTTATCTTTCAACAAAAATGGTCAATAAGGAATGTATTTCACCACTACAGCAATTATAATGTGACTCATATAAATAAGTGAACTGAGTCAAAATTGCCAGAGTATTTATTTAGAAATGTAAGATATATCCATGGTTGAACAGGGAATGTTAAAGTTCTTTTATTGGCTTACTTAATTATATTTTTCCTTTTAAATTTTGCAAGATTTTAACACATGAATAAATTGACTACCAGCATTGTATATTATTTGCTGGGTTATTTAAAGAAGAGATATACATTAATTATAATAGTATAACTCCCAAAACTGGCTGTTTAGCAGCTTCTAATTCAGGAGTTTAACTTGGGACCAAGAATTAATTCATGATTGATTTCTTAACAAGTTATATGTTTGTGTGTTTTTGCACGTTTGGGGTTGAGTGCATACAGAAATTTGTTTCAAAAATAGATTTTCAAGTGTGGATATTGGTGAAATATTTAATATTTAAACTTGGATCCTTTTCCCTCAATCCAGCCAATAAAAACATCAAAAAAACTTAAAACATTTATAAAAAGCAACAAAATGGATCTCTGTGAATAATAATCTGCTAAATAGAATCACATTGGGGTAATTTACTACTTTGGCCCTTTGCCTTTAAGAAAGAACTCCAGACAGCTGGATTTATCATTGATCATCAAAGATTCAGGGTAGGGTCTATCTGTTCTCAATATAGTTTGTTACACCTCAGCTGCCTCCTTTGCTTAGTAATATTAGTTCTCTAATACAATTTTAAGTAAATATTCCCTTTTACTTTTAATGGAATTTGGAAATAACTAAGGATTTTTACATAGGAAGATTGTTACCATTTTCTTTCTTGAGATTATAGACATGTAAAGCTACTGGATTAAATTTTCTAGATAATATTTTGTTCAGATAACAGTACTAAACTGTTGTGTGTCCCAAATTACTAGGACTGCTTCTAAGCCATCCTCTACAACCATAATTGAAGAGAAAGTCATTTTGGAGAGAGAACCCACCTTTATTACCACCATCTTTACCATCAACTGACAATTGCTTTCAGTCCACTGCCAACAATTGCCATGCAAATGCTATACACACAGAGTAGTCAAGCCAACTTACCTGAAGCAGCCCTGAAAAACAGGAGGGCAGTATGTACCAAGCAAGCCACACTTACTATCATCTTAACCACCAGCTTCCCTCAGACCACAGTGAAGACACCACCATAATCCTGAGCATTGGTGATCTTCCAGCTTGGGGCCTCTTGAACTGATTCTGCTGTCAGATGGTTCATCAGAAATTGATTTTTTATCAAGGGAAATGTCATTAAAAAGTAGGCATTATCTGCTCTGTGATTATGCCTTAAGGATCATGGGACTTTTCCATCTGATGTGTTATTTTCCCCATTAGAATATGGGCTCTTATAGATGAGGAATTCTCTTCTTTTTTTCTTCTCAACACTTAGCAAGCACTGAGTGTTCATTAATTCATTCAAATCTTTTAATTTCCTATTCACATATCTTTAGCTGGATAAAATTTCTAAAAAAACTTTTTACAGGACTTTTTTCTTTTAAAAAATTAGTTGAATATTTTCCCTAGTTACATTTAAAACAATTTTTTTTTACATTTTTTTTTAACTTTGGAATTCTACTTTATCCCTATCCTTAACTCCCATTAAGAAACCACAATGTGAAGTCTATGCAAAACATTTCCATAAAAATCATAAAGTAAAAGAAAACATAGATCTCCCACCCTATAAAAACAATCCTTAAGAAAAATTATGTGTAAATTTGTATTCAGGCACAATTGGTTTTTCTCTGGGTATGGATGAGATTTTTCCTAAGTCCTTCAAAGTAGTCATTTGACAGGATTTAAAAATTTTTATGCATGGTGTTCCTAAATGCTATTTGAACCAAACCAAGAACCCTAAACTGGAATAACTCTACTAATAAATAACTAGCTCAACTGAACCCAAAAATATATTTTTTTAATTTATTTACAAAGCATACACATGGGTAATTTTTCCAACTTTTACCCTTGCTGTTAGGTTCTTACTAAGTGCTAATGAGATAATGAGATGATAGGTTCTTACTAAGTGCTAAGTTTGTACTTAACAATTCTCTAGTTCCGGCCTTTAGGGGAGTTTTACCCCTGTGAACTCCTGGGGAGGAGCTTACATGTTTAGGAGGAGCAAGTTCATTGGTTGAAGTATTTCTTCCCAGAAGCCCCTGAGTTATTCCACGCCCATTCTTTGGGAGGATAAAAGAAGACACCATTGAGCAAGGGGAGAGTCTTGTCTGGGCCAGAGTTGGGGCGGCTCTCTGGAGGAAGGAGTCTTTACTCTAGGTCACAGTTGGCAGCAGTTGAGACAGCAGATCTCCCCACAATATGGGGCAAGGACTTTTGCTTATCCTGACAAGGACTTATTCTGAGCCCTTCAAAGGAGCTAAAATGGACCTTAGCAATTTGGCGCCCGAACAGGGACAAGACAAGAACAGACAAGATCCTGATTCCAGTGGAAAAGCTTCCAATCCAGATCTCAATGGAAAAGTCTCTCTGACCCAGAAGCGTGAGTAACAAGGAAACTTTGTTAAACTTTGGTTAAACTTTGGTTAAAGAGCTAAAGTAGAATTTCAGTGAAATGGGGCAAATGCCTTCTGTTCAAGGAAAATGTTTGGAGAGCATTATCAAAGTTATGAAAAGCCAAGGATTGATTATAATTTTGGAGGAGATTACTGAACTTTTAAAAACTGCAGGTCCTATGTCCTTGTTTTTCTCTGGAAGAAGAATTGGATCTAGATGAATGGGAATTAGTAGGAAAGCAATTAGGTGAATACTACAATTCCAAACCAAACTCAATTTCCAAAGATACACTTCATACCTACAATTTAATCCAAATGGCTTTAAAAATTGTTATTCTAAAGGAAGAGAAGAAGGAGCAAAATGGGGAGGTGTCAACTAAACTAGGTGAAAAAGGATGAATCAGATAACAATGAAGTTAAGTACAATTCTGAGCAACAGGAGCATTTCCCTTTCCCTCCCTCAATTAACCCTTCAGGGATGGATTAAGGAGGAGGAGAGGAAGAGGCAGAAATACAAACAGAATCGCCTGTGAAGCAGCCTGTGACAAGATTAGAAAAAGCATTGGTTAAAGCTAAGAGAGAAAGATAGGATATAAGTGATTTTATACATGCATATCCTGTGATTGAAGAGATTGACTCTGTAGGTCATAAAAGGAGAAAATATGCACCTTTAGATTTGAATAAAATTAGAGATTTGAAAAAAGGTTGAACCCTTTATGGGGTTACATCAGTTTATGTTAAAATGTTACTAGATGGTTTGTCTTATGAAGTCCTAATCCCGAATGATTGGAAATCCATAGCAAGGACATGTCTAGAACCTGGACAAAACTTGTTGTGGCTTGTGGAGTTTCATGAATTGGTCCCTGGGAAGAAATACTTCAACCAATGAACTTGCTCCTCCTAAACATGTAAGCTCCTCCCCAGGAGTTCACAGGGATAAAACTCCCCTAAAGGCCGTAACTAGAGAATTGTTAAGTACCAACTTAGCACTTAGTAAGAACCTATCATCTCATTATCTCATTAGCACTTAGTAAGAACCTAACACCTTGCAAAACTTTTTGTTCCAAATTTTCTCCTCTTTCCCCCCAACTCCCTCTCCTAGCTGGCAGGTAGTCCAATACATGTTAAATATGTTGAAATACATGTTAAATCCAATATATGTATAAATATTTAACAGCCAAATAATACTTTTTAACAAACATGAAGATAAAGGGTAACTATGAATGCCTCTGATATAACTGAATGATTTGTCCTATGTGGGACAAGAGCAACGGCTCAATAAATCAAGGAGATTTCTCAAGGTAAAAGCAAAAAAGGAATTTTATTATGATCTTGCCAGAAAGGGTGTCTCTCTCCCAACGAGCAGTCAGACAAGGAAAGGTGAGGCCCAGTTAACCGACAAGAATTATATGTAGGCTAGATCTTTGCCCTGATTAATCAGGACAAATGATATCACACTCTGTTGTAAGTGAGGAAAAACTTATTACCCAACCACATCTTTAGGATTACCAAATTACCTTACAGTTTCAATTCCAAGGTGGCCCCAGTTTAGTCTTAGAAAAAAAAAAGGGCTATGTGGTTACACTCCTTGTAAAACACATGGTCTCTGGAGAGAGAAATCTGATCTGGGGCACAATAGACCTTCCCTCAAATTTTAGAACACTGTCTCCATCTTGTGAGATAGGTTTCACAATTCATTTAATTCCTTCTCAAAGAGGGCAATGACAGCAGAAAGATATTACAGCATGCAAATGAATTGAATTGAAGTGAGGCAGATCTGTGTAAGATCTCCTATTTCACTTCCCCTCCAGAGTAATATGGATCCAAATGGCCAGATCAAGAAAATTGGAGATGGCCCTGTGTGCAGTGGGGGACCTTGGCCTTTTTAAGCTAAGGTCTTTTAACAAGTCTCAGTTTGATAGACCATACCCATTCAGTAATTAGGGTTAAATAGCAACTGAGCAAAGATTCTCATGTGCTTTCCACCTATGCTCTAATTGTGATTTGAGACTTTGCAATAACAAACTATAGGTAAAAAGCTGTTGGGAGTTGAATTGTCTTGAATATTCCTATTTCTCAGTGAAGAAAGGATCCTGAAACTCTCTAAAACTCCTTGAAGAACAGATTCTCCTTGAATCCTGGCCTCTAAAAAATCCTGAGAGGCAGGCACCACCCCCATTGATAGCACTCACTACTGATTAAGCTTCCTATTGAATTACTCATTCAATTCTATTCAAATTCCAGCCCAAGCTGAAACCCAGCTTGTAGATAAAAAGAATCAACTTGAAATAACTTGCAGAGGTTCTGACATGCCATGCTAAGCTATGCCATGCCTACTATGCCAAGGAAACCTCTTCCCACTGGAATGATATTCTCTTCCAGTGCTACCCTCCCTTTATCCTCACCTATTTCCTTAACAAGACTTTATGCTTCTCTTGTCAGGATTTCTCTCTGCCTCTCTGCCAGAACTCCTCCACTAAGGAATTCAGCTTTTATATTCTTGGATAGTAAAGGCTGACTTCCCAATGCCAATAATAAACCTCTTTTATCAGTCTAGCCTTTTCAGGTTTCTAAGTTCCTTTACAGAGATTCTCTGTGCCGCCAGAAGGGGGTTCCCCAAAACTCCTAACCTTGCACCGAATCCCAAGGGAGTGTAGGGAAGCCAAACCTCTCCATTTGGTTCCCTGAACTCCGAACCTGCCACTAGACCTTATTATTTAACTCCCTGACCACCAGAAATCCTAATCTCATTTTGGCTCCCTAAACCTAGACCTTATCATTTGCTTCCCTGACAGAAGGGAACCCCCAAATCTTAACCTTATCACCAGCACCTCTTAAGTAGCATTTAAGTATTTCTTTTAAAGGCAATTTATTATTTTGTTTCTGGGAGTTCCATGTTACAGTATAAGCCTGTCCCTTAGATAATGGGAGAAAAAGTCAAAGCAGGAATCCCATTTACCATACAGAATCCTTGGGCAGGTGCCCTCTGGAGAGTTCTTGATCCTTGAATTTAGCTTGGGAATTCCCCACTCTGCTCAGGTAAATTCCCTGAAGAAAGACACTTGGAAAAAATAAAAATGGAAGTGGACTATCCAAGACAGAGGATTGATTCAGCCCAGGAAATAAACCAGCACAGAGAAATTTGAAATTTCCCAACCCAGGTGAGTGAGAAACTAGTGGGGAGGATAGAGAAAAGAGGATAAGTAAGCTACTGTGAACCTTCAGAAAGGTTTCCTTTAGTAAGATCAGGTGAGTCCTCCATACTTTTTTTCTGTCAAGAACTATTGCTTTGGTAAAGAATTGAAAATATTCCCAGAAGTGAACTGGGACTTTTCCATATGAGATTGGTTTATTTTATTTGAGAAGAGAAGGAGAAAGACCCTCTTTTAAAACAAAAGTTTTTTATTACGTGCTGTGTCCTCATCCCTTTTTAGCCCTTAGGCAACAAGGATTATTGTTCCAGACAATACCTTTGGAGTTTGCAGTTTGCAGGAGAGTAGATACTTACTAAGTCCTGGAAGAAGTAGAGTGAGAAGGACTTTACCAGACACTACAGATGACTTAGATTGCACTCTGGAGGCTGAGAACATTAGACTTAGAGGACTTGGGAAGAGACTTCAAGAATGGACTTTAAAGACAATTATAACCTCTCAAATTGACTTTGCAATTAGAAATATTTTGGTGGGAGGGGAGAGTAATTTTAACAATATTGATGTTATATACCTGTTATTTATATTTCCAGAAAAGTTTATAGGAATTCCTCAATTAGAGGAAATTGAGTTAACTTTTTTTTAGGATAAAGAAATTATGATTAATTCTGATAGGGTTCTTTAATGTGAAATTAGGATATTATATATGTGAGTTTAATTGCTTGTATTGAGTCATTTTAAAAGCTGTTCCCATTGTTTGGGGAGATTCTGAGAACAGTGGTCTGTCCTTATCCTTTTGAACATAGTTAATACTTGATGATTTGTGTAATGTTGAATGTATATTTAGATAAGAAGATAAGCTGTGAACTTTCTAGGAAGATTATAGTAATACTTTTTATTATTATTATTACTATTATTATGGCTTTTTATTTACCAGATATATGCATGGGTAATTTTACAGCACTGACAATTGCCAAACCTTTTCTTCCAATTTTTCCCCTCCTTCCCCCCACCCCATCCCCCAGATGGCAGGTTGATCAATACATGTTAAATACATGTTAAATGTGTTAAAGTATAAATTAAATACAATATATGTATACATGTCCAAACATTTATTTTGATGTATAAAAAGAATCAGACTTTGAAATAGTGCACAATTAGCCTGTGAAGGAAATCAAAAATGCAGGCAGACAAAAATAGAGGTATTGGGAATTCTATGTAGTGGTTCATAGTCTTCAGAGTTCTTTCCCTCAATGTAGCTGGTTCAGTTCATTACTGCTCTATTGGAACTAATTTGGTTCATCTCATTGTTGAAGATGGCCATATCCATCAGCATTGATCATCATACAGTATTGTTGTTGAAGTATATAATGATCTGGTCCTGCTCATTTCACTCAGCATCAGTTCATGTAAGTCTCTCCAGACCTTTCTGAAATCATCCTGTTGGTCATTTGTTACAGAACAATAATATTCCATAATATACATATACCACAATTTATTCAGCCATTCTCCAATTGATGGGCATCCACTCAGTTTCTGACCACTAAAAGAGAGCTGCCACAAATATTCTTGAACATACAGGTCTCTTTCCCTTCTTTAAAATCTCTTTGGGATATAACCCCAGTAGTAACACTACTGGATCAAAGGGTTTGCACAGTTTGATAACTCTTTGAGCATAGTTCCAAATTGCTCTCCAGAATGGCTGGATGTATTCACAATTCCACCAACAATGTATCAGTGTTCCTGTTTTCCCACATCCCCTCCAACATTGCACATTATCTTTCCTTGTCATTCTACCCAATCTGACAGGTGTGTAATGGTATCTTAGAGATGTCTTAATTTGCATTTCTCTTAAGATTAATAATGATTTGGAGCATCTTTTCATATGGCTAGATATAGTTTCAATTTCTTCATCTGAGAATTGTCTGTTCATATCCTTTGACCATTTATCAATTGGAGAATGATTTGATTTCTTAAAAATTAGAGTCAGTTCTCTATATAGTTTTGAAATGAGGCCTTTATCAGAACCTTTGATTGTAAAAATGTTTTCCCAGTTTATTGCTTCCCTTCTAATCTTATCTGCATTCGTTTTGTTTCTATAAAAACTTTTCAATTTGATATAATCAAAATTGTCTATTTTGGGATCAATAATGATCTCTAGTTCTTCTTTGGTCATAAATTCATTCCTGTTCCACAGGTCTGAGAGGTTAACTATCCTATGTTCCTCTAATTAATTTATAATCTCATTCTTTATGCCTAGGTCATGAACCCATTTTGACCTTATCTTGGTGTGTGGTATTAAGTGTTGGTCAATGCCTAGTTTCTGCCATTCTAATTTCCAATTTTCCCAGCAATTTTTGTCAAACATTGAGTTCTTATCCAAAAGCTGGGGTCTTTGGGTTTGTCAAACACTAGATTGTTAAAGTTATTGATTATTTTGTCCTTTGAACCTAACCTATTCTGCTGATCAACTAGTCTATTTTTTTGGCCAATACCAAATGGTTTTGATAACCGCTGCTTTATAATATAATTTTAGGTCTGGTACAGCTAGGCTACCTTCATTTGAGTTTTTTTTTTTTTTTTTTTTTTTTTCATTAATTCCCTTGAAATTCTTGACCTTTTGTTTTTCCATATGAAAACTTTTTTTTTTTTTTTTTTTTTAGGTCATTAAAATAGTTTTTTGGGAGTCTGATTGGTATAGCACTAACTAAATGTATTAATTTAGGTAGTATTGTTATTTTTTATTATATTTGCTCACCCTATCCAAGAGCATTTAATATTTTTCCAGTTGGTTAGATCTGACTTAATTTGTGTGGAAAGTGTTTTGTAGTTTTGCTTATATAGTTTCTAATTTTCCCTTGGCAGATAGATTCCTAAATATTTTATAATATCGGTAGTTACTTTAAATGGAATTTCTTTTTTAACTCTAACTGTTGGAATTGGTTAGTGATATATAAGAATGCTGATAACTTATGTAGGTTTATTTTGTATCCTGCAACTTTGCTAAAGGTGTGGATTACTTCTAATAGCTTTTTAGTAGAATCTTTGGGGTTCTCTAAGTATAACATCATATCATCAGCAAAGAGTGATAATTTGGTTTCCTCATTACCTACTCTAATTCCTTTAATCTCTTTCTCCACTCTTATTGCCAAATCTAGCATTTCTAATACAATATTGAATAGTAATGGTGATAGTGGGCAAACTTGTTTCACTCCTGATCTTATTGGGAATGGTTGCAGTTTATCCCCATTACATATGATGCTTACTGATGGTTTTAAATAGATGCTACTAATTATTTTAAGGAAAAGTCTATTTATTCCTTTACTCTCAAGTGTTTATTCCTATTAAGGAATGAATGTTGGATTTTATCAAATGCTTTTTCTGCATCTATTGAGATGATCATATGGATAATACTTATTCAGGATATGTGATCCTTGAGAGCTAAATTCACCTAAAGCTTTGATTAATGAGACTTGCTATTTGAGATGAAATATCTTGGGATTGTAGCTGATATTATTTGGAGTTTTGAATTCAGGTGTGATTATCTGATGGTTCATTAAGCCAGTAATCCACAATCTGAAAGAATATGCCACAAGTTATTCAGAGGAATGTGGTCCTGAATTGTTACAGGTAGAGGTTAGTATCTGCCCAAGATTTTGGAGGACAACCTTGGCTTCCGCTTGAAGTGGGATCCTTCCAATTCAGTTTCCCAGTGGTGCTCCTTTGAATGAGGACGTACCTGATTATTCCTGAGTCTAGCCATAAGATGGAATTGTTATTGCATACAGTTAGCTAAAAATGCTTTATCCTGTCATATATGTGCTCTCAGGCTGAGGTCTGAAGGACTAGTCATGTCTCTGTTTTTCCTCTTATAATAAATTTCTATAATTAGGGCAAGTATTTAGTAGAAATTATGAGCATAATTCAAGTATGTAAGATTGTACAGTTTCTTATCTGAAAATATGTGGTCCAGCAACAACAATTTTATATGACGATGAATTCTGATGGATGTGAATCTTTCCAACAATGAGATGATTGAGGCCAGTTTCAGTGATCTTGTGATGAAGAGAGCCAGCTACACCCAGAGAGAGGGCTGTGGGAATTGAGGGTGGATCACAACATAACATTCTCACTTTTTTGTTGTTGTTCGCTTGTATTTTGTTTTCTTATTCATTTTCTTTCCTTTTTAATATGATTTTTCTTGTGCAGCAAGTTAATTATATAAATATATTTACATATATTGGATTTAACATACATTTTAACATGTATAATATATATTGGATTGCTTGCCAGCAAGGGAAGGGGATGGGAAGAAGAGAAAAATTTGGAAACAAGGCTATACAAAGTAACCTTTGTATGTTGAAAAATTATCCATGCATATGTTTTGAAAATAAAAAGCTTTAATAACAAATGAAAATATGTGGTTATGATGTGAGAATCGCCGAAGGGCGTGAAGGGGTGTAATGCCGAAGAAACTGAGGCAGGATAGAGATTTAATTTATTTGAAAGGGAGAGATTTACTGAGACCAAATGTATCCATAGTTTGGTCCCAGAGCTAAAGGAGTCTATGGTCTCAAAGAATCTAGCCCCAATGTCAGATACACAAGATTCTTTTATAGGGTAACAAGAACAATGACATAATGGGGGAAGGTACCTAGGATGACATAGTGGGAGGTAATGGAGAGGTTCCTGATATTCTAATGATGTCTAAAATGGATAAAGACCTTTATCCCATCAAACATTAGACCTTTATCCTATCAAACATTAAGAAGGAATGGTTATAAACTGAGGCAGAATAACTGAATAGGACATTTAGGGAAAGCGGGTCAGAACATTAAAAGAAAACTGTGGCACAACATTCTAAAACTGAACAGATGCATTTAACTGCAAGATAACCTAGCACTTAAGGACAATTCTCTATTAAGATATGCTTGGAAGATGACCCTACTTACCTCTGTGCTGGCTGGATCTGTGTGGACAAAGAAGGGGAAGAGAGATCAGAGGGTGGAGTAGGACAATCAGGATCATTCTTTGGTGGTGGGGAGAGAGGAAGGAGGTATGGAGATTCCTTTATCTAATCCCTTGACTTCAACCCCAAAAGACCAAGAATAAAGACTTTTGCTTATCCTTACTCCTGCTGATTCTAAGATATCCAGTCACAATACTCTCTCTCTGATAACCCCAGAGTTAATCAGCAAAACACAAAACTCCTTTTTGTAGTCATGTCAGGTCCTCTGCAGTTGGGGAGCATATGGACAGTTCACTGTAAATTAGGTCTGTGGTAATTTGTTCATTTAACTCAGCCTCTGCTTACAGAGCAGCAGGGCTCAAGACAGTCATGCTGCCCATTCAGCGAGGCAACCCACTCCAGGGGAGAAGGGTGAGGTTTGGAGTAGCTCCATCTGTCCCTGCCCAGAGGAACAGACAGGGCTGCAGAAAGGATCAGATTTCTGAGCAGATTATGCAGTTAGACCAAGGCAGGCAAACCCCAAACTTTTAGAAGCCTGATACCAAACTGCAAGGTCCTTTTAAGTATGCTGAAATACTAATTAAGGACATGGGGTAACAGGAGTGGAGAAACAGATCAGAGAGATTGCCAGTCCCAGGACAGGTGTCCGATTTCTGGTTGTTTCTAAAAAATAATTCCCAAAACTTAGTCTACCAGGGCAATTCAACAGAATAAAAGATTTCAAAGTTAAAGCATAACCAGCAAATCAGTCCAATAAATTTAAGCAAGGAGTAAAGGACTGTTTAAAGAATTTCCAATTAAATCTGAACTAGTAAGACAGTGGGTGGGGCAGAAGTGCCTAAGAAAATACAGTTTCCCCAAGTTCCTATGTCTTCCTTTTTTTCTCACAGAAAGGAATTATCAAATAACCATCCCTCATATAAATCATATACATATACATATAACAGACTAAAAATCCCTCAAACATAACAGCAATAGTTACACAAGTTTAACAATTTCCATCCCAAATTTTAAGTACAATAATACAGTTAAAATTCTAACAATTCAGCCACTTTACCACTCCCCCATCAGTCCAAATTACATCAGGAGCAGAAGTGATGGTTTTCTCAAAAACTGCTTTTTGCTGAAGATGGGGGGAGATTCTCAGTACAGGGAGGGGGATGGGCATAGTGTGGTGTGCTGACAATCAAAGCTCAATCTAGGTCCCAGAAGCAAGTCAGTATCTGTAATTTGACCAAATCTAGAAACAAAAATAAATCTAACAAAGAAAAGTTAGAACAGTCTGAGATAGAAAGACTGGTCCACAAGGACTGCTACAAGATGTGGCCTCTCATTAGTTATAAACCTTAAAAAAAAACTTGAATATCCAGACACAATATCTAGTAACTGATAGATGACCAAACTAAATACTTATTTGCTCAAGTATTGATTACAGATAATCAGGTATAACATAACCAGATTGGAAACAGCAAACAGTTTCTTATTAACCATTGCTCTGATTATAGAAATCAGTTACAGGAGGAAAAAATGCAGTGACATTAACTCTGGAACAGTTTGGGGAGGGGGAAGAGGATTCTACATGGCTCTCCTTCCCCCCATTCCACCAAAGAAGCAGGGGAAAGGGAAGGCGAACTTAACTGCAGCCCAGGTTAACTATGCTCCATACCTGAAGTAGCAGAGAACAGTGGGGTTTCAATTTGAAGACAAAATATCCCTACCCCACCCCACCTTTAAAGTAGCAGAAATCAGTGGGGGGAAGGGGAAGATTCCATAAAACCCACATATCCTGCAGAGTTGGATTTAATGCATAAATAACTTAAAATGTTATAATATAGGTAACAAACTCTTAACCAAACAAAATACAGCTTTAAATTTCCAATAATATAAAACTGCTTTTCCTATTGTATTTCAAATAATGAAACGGCATAGTTTCGTTCTCTCCCTCTGGCCTCACGTGCCATTATTCCCAATGGACTTCTCCTAAGCTTCAATTTGGCCAGAGTTGAAGCCTTCAGAAGTCAGATCCTTCTTGCTACATACTTTACCTAATTAGAGGCACATGACTCTTTTCAGGTAAGTTAACCGAACTTCTTCTTATACTTAAAGGTAACTAAATCTAGCCTGCAGAGGCAACAGTAACATTTCCCACAATTTTAAAACTGCCCAAAATACTCAGAACAAATCTGGCACCAATTCCCAAATTTGATCATTGTTCTTAAACTTAACAGAGCTCTTAAAATTAAAAAAAAAACAAATCACACAGAACATAGAGCACATGTAGACTGTGCAGCAGTCAAAACATTTAACACAGACCAGGGGCTCATCTGGAAAGAATAGCCCTGAGGGAGGTTGTCAGCTCCAGTCTGCCCTCCCATAATCCAAAGGGAGCCTGTTTTTTTTTTGTTTGTTTTTTTTTTTAGCCAGATGGTGTTAGTATTACTAGATTACTAGGTGTTAACTCAGGTTGTCTAAACAATTCTCTAGCTCAGAGTTCACACCTTTAGTTCAAACCTTTAAAAGGAGTCTGCACCCTTAGACTTCTGAAAAGGAGCTTGCTCATTGGTCAGTACAGAGTTCCCACAAGCCCCTGGGAGAACCCACAAGCCCATTCTCTGGGAGGATATAAGGAGCCACCAAGGCTGCCTCCTGGGACATTGAGTTTGGAAGGCAGTCTGGAAGGAGAGAATCTGGTGAAGGTCAAGGAGAAGACTTCCCACACTCTTGGAGGCAGAGTCTGATTCCCACACTCTAGGAAAATCAGAGTCAAGATTTCATTCTCACGTCTATCTTTGCTCTGGCTGGAGGCTCCAGAAGCCTCCCCAGAAACCTGCTCAAAGAGAAAAGGATTAACAGAAAAGAAACCTCCTCCCAGAGAAGGATTATAATTGAGAGACGACAGAACATTTACAATTTGGCGCCCACAATGTGGGGCAAAGACTTTTGCTTATCCTGACTAGGATTGATTCTGAGCCCTTCAGAGGAGCTAGCCCAAACTTGACAAGATGGTGTTTTAAAAAAAACAATACCCAGATTTATTCTCTGGAATGCCCAGAGTTGTGCCAACTGGCACACAGATATGTGTCTTAGACACCCAGGTAGGGTCCCCTGCGTCCAGAAGACCATACTCCCAGAATTTGTGCCTGTCAGTATTTCATAATTCTGGGAATCCAGATGCTATCATACAGAACAGAATAGGTCTTATATAGACAGAACAGGTCTTAAGGCTTAACCAGATGGTACCCAAAAGGTACCCAGACAAACTTACTCTCCTGTGACCGGAATGGGGGTGTCTATCAGGCTATTGTGACTAGAAACTGCTCTCTTTCCCAGAGGCTCTGGAAAAAAAATCCAGGGGGTCTGGCCTCTCAAGACCAAGAATAAAGATCTGCAGCCACCCTTGAAGCCCAAGGCAGAGACCTGAAAATCTCTTATCTCTAATCTTGCATGTTTTCTAATATCTCTCTGGGGAGCTCCAAAATGTAACTCTCGGGAAACTGAACAGGATAGAGATTAGAGAACAATTCAATAATTTATTAAATGGGAGAGATTTACTGGGACCAAATGGATCTATGGTTGGTCCCAGAACTGAAAGAGATTATCATCTCAAAGAATCCAGCCCCAATGTCAGATACACAAGATTCTTTTATAGGGTAACAAGAACAATGGCATAATGGGAGAGGTACCTGGATGGGGCTGACCTAATGGGAGGAGGAACCCAAGATGACATAATGGAAGGTATTGGAAAGGCTCCTGATATTCTAATGATGTCTAAAATGGACATTTTATACATTAAGAGGGAAGTATACTCTTTACTTAGGTCTAAGTCTTAGTGGTCCTCAAAACTTTTTAAATAGGCCAGTTCACTATCCCTCAGACTATTGGAGGGCTGGACTATAGTAAAAACAAAACCTCACACTCTGTCTCTGCCCCCTCAGCCCATTTGCCATAACCTGGAGGGCCGCATAAATGTCCTCAGCAGGCTGCATCTGGCCCTCAGGCCATAGTTTGAGAACTCCTGCCTAAGATATAAGACATTTATCCTATCAAATATTAAGAGGGAATGGTTATAACCTGAGGCAGAATAACTGAATAGGACAATTAGGGAAACTGGGTCAGGATATTAAAAGAGAACTGTGGCACAACACTACAAGGCAGAATGCTGTGGTGGGCTGACTTGGGGGAGGATAACAGCAATGGAATGGCCCACAAGTAGGTTTTATAGAAAATTTAATTTTGGGGATATGCCTGGGATTTCCACAGAAGAATGAACAACTTGGTGGGGGAAGTCCAGTTAGACTTGAACTTTTAGAGGGTAGGATCAAGGAATCAAACTGCAAACAGGTTCTTTGATTCCTGAGGAGAATGGACCCCAGTAGAGAAAAAGGACAAACCAGACCCAGAGGGATTGGAGACTGAGAACAAAATGGTTGAGGAAATGTATCAAAAATGGGGTGAGTGGTCTTCAAAGATTAATAAGAGGATGGATTGTATGGGATAAACTGAGTGAAGACTCTTTCATAAGGATGTGGCTTCAACCTATGTCCTAGGTGACTTGTGACTTGAGACTGCAATAATAAGTTAAGTTATATCTAAAAGCTGCAAGTGTTTGATTTTCTTGAATGAACATTCCGTTTCTGTTTCCCACCACCTCTTAATTAGCATTTAAGTACTTCTTATTATTAATTATTATAGGCAATTATTTTGTTTCTGGTATAGATTTCCCTGTTCAGAGTAAATCTGAATGCCCCTAGACAATGGGAGAAAAGGTCAAAGTGAGGGGGGGAGCTTTCTATTTCTGTTATTTAATTTTGTTTTGCAGTTTGGCTTTGCACTTCTTTTCTGACAAACACCTTGTCAGATGGGAATTGCCCTTTCTCTCAAGATTGTGATAAACCCCTTTTTGTTTTTTCTTACTCTAAGAGTCTCTGTTTTTGTGGTCACTACTGTCCCATGTATATACAGTAATCAACAGTGTCAGAATCTGTGGAGTAGCCCAGTAAGATAAAGAGTGATAAAGCGCTATTAGATTTGGTAATAAACCAAATAATCACTAATAACTTTGAAGAGAACAATTGATAGGAATCATAAGTCAAATTGCAAAATTTAACATATTTTAGCAAGGCAAATGAAGAGGTATTCAAAGTTAGGAAGACCTGATATATACTGCTTATATGATACCTGTCAGTATCCAAATTGACATAAACTGCAAAAGAATTTATTTACATTGGTAGACAATATTTTCTGCTTCAAGAGTCCTTTTAAAAAATAACAAGGATTTAACAGATTTATGAGGCTTCATACTGAAAAGAAGGATAATCTCAGATTTGTATGCTAGGAAAAAGGAGTTCATACTCTGAATTTAAGCAATACTCTCATTTTATAGATGAGAAACAGCCTTAGAGAAGTTACATGTCTAGGGTCACAGAATTAGTAAATATTGGTCTAGTCAGAAGCAATTAGGTGTTCCTGATTCCAAATCCAGTTTCCTGTCCACTACATTATGCTTCCTTTATTACTTGCTCAGAGAAAAGATTTGTGGCCCCTCCCCAAAAAAAGGTTTTTAACCTTGGTAAAGAAAGTCTATGATTGACTTTATCAAAAATGACAGCAGAGTTGTAATTGAAATTCAGTAAAATCCCTCATTCTAGGCCTCAGTTCCTTAGGCAGGAAATAAGGATTGAAAAAGCTTGGAACACTAAGTATCCTTTCAAAGCCTAAGACTATACTCTATTGACTTCTTCCAAGATAGAGATTTGGAAAAGAAGCACAGAAGACTATTCAGAGGGATGGGAAAATGTCTGTTAGTACCCAAAATACACCACTTTTGTAGGATAAAGATTTCATTTTTGTCTTTGGGAAAGGCACTATAGATTATATAATGGAATGGGTACTTGATAGATTAATCAGCTTTACAGCATATCAAGTAAGGATACTTACCTATGGGGAGCAGTATTCCAAACCTAAGTAAGCATTAGGCCATAAAAAATTATGAATTTATGAATCAATAAACATTAGGTGCCTACCATATACTAGGCACAGTGGATATAAAGAAAAATGAAGCACTTCCTGTCCTTGAGGAATTTATATTCTATTTGGAAAGATAATAAAGCATATGCAAAATATAAAAGGCAAAAGTAGGGAGGCATTAGCAGCTTGCAGGGATCAAGTAGGAAACAATATTTAAGGGAATGCATTTCAGGACATGGGAGAGAACAAAAGCAGAAATCAAATATCACAGGGGCAAGTTTATCCAAAATACAGAAAGGAAAGAATGTATAATAAAGCTGAAAAGATAGATTAGAAAAGGCTTTAAATGACAAACAAGTTTAATTGTGAACCTAGAATTGAGGGAGGAGGATCTGCTGGAGTTTATTAAGCATTGGGAGCTATGGGTGTTTTAGGAATTTACTTTGGTAGATGTGTAGAGGATGAATTGAAAAGGGGGGACTAAGGAAAGGAAGTTTAAATAGGATATTTCAGTAGTCTAGGCAAAAGGTTATGAATGCTTCTACCAAATAGTGGCTGTGTTAGTGGAAAGGTAACAGATGTGAGTTATTATGGAGGTAGAATTTACAATTTGAAATTGACAATACTGTAACTCAATCCATGTCTAAAAGTCCCTGAGAGTGGATGCTTAAAGGGATGCTTTAGCAATTATGAGTTAAGAGTTATGACAAAGCTATGTATTCTAACAGAGAGAATGGTTTGGAATAAAGTGTCTAAATTTTTTTGGGGGGGAGGAAGAAAATGAAAAAAAAAAAAAAATCTAGCAGAAAGAGTCCCAGACTAGAGCATTTAGAAATTCCTGCTGTGAGTCCTTTTGCTATAATCCTGTGACCACAACTCATGTATTCCCTCATGATTCTGACTTTGAGATTAGACTGTCTCACTCATGGCTTACTGGTTTCCATCATTTCATTTCATTTGGACAGGACATATTTTCTCATCTAGCTTTGAGCATATTTTAACTTGGGTCCCAGGCAAATAAAAGCTAAATTTCTCAGATGGAAGTTTTTATACTTTCCTGAGACTCCAGCTGTCCTCAGCCCTCAAAAATAGATTATGGCATATTCCTTTATATACATTGGGCAATGGATTTTTCTTTCATTATCTCTGTGTGGAATTATAGCACTTTTGGTTGTTCATGCTTATCTGACTAGAATGGTGAGTGACAGGAGGAGAAATGATGCTGTGTGATAGGTATCAGAATCTGTCAGAGTAGTAGAGAGGGCACAGATTATGAGTTAGAGACTTTAGTTCTGATTTTTGCTCTGTAATCTTAGTGCCATCTTCTTGGGATCTGTTTCTTTCTTTGTTAATTGAGGGAGTTGAGAAAAGTGACCTCTAAAGTAACTTCCAGCTCTGATTTTTCTGAAATTCTTGGCTAAATTGTAAGCTGCTTGAATTCAGGGTATTCCTGAATTTGGGCCTAATATTCTACCTACTGTGCCTCCAGGTGGTTAAGGGAAATATAATTTTATTTCTATCATACCTACCAGTGAAGAATGGAGAATATTAAAAACAGTGCAAGAACTTTGTAAGATCTTCAGATGTGAGTTGAAGGGGAACACTAAGGCCATCTCATACTTTATTTAAATTACTTTCATTTGGATTATAAAACCATGTAGAACCCATGGTTTAAAGTAGAATATTTGGATTTTTCCTCCATTGTAAGTGGCTGTGAAAACAGATGAGGCTGCAAATCATGAAGGAAATCTAGACTCAAAGCCTCAGGCCTCTTTTCTATCAGGTCAAAATCTCCAACTTAGTGTTTGTGACACAATTAAACTGTTGTACTGGATCAGAGGAATTCAATGGGTTCTAGACAACCTAGTTGACTGTAGGAATTTCTCTACTGTAGATTGGTTAAGGTATGAGGTGCTAATGAGATAATGGTATCAGACTAAATCTATACATATGTTGTGCCACAGTTCCCTTTTAATGTCCTGACCCAGTTTCCCTAAGTGTCCCATTCAGTTACTCTGCCTCAGATTATAACCATTCCCTCTTAATGTTAGGATAAAGGTCTTATATCTTAGACCTTAGGCTATTCCCTATTAATGTTTGATGGGATAAAGGTATTTATCCATTTTCAACGTCCTAGAATATCAGGAGCCTCTCCAGTACCTCCCTCCATTATGCCTGCCTCCATTATGTCATCCTTATCCTAGGTTCCTCCCCCCATTAGGTCATCCCCATCCAGGTACCTCCCCATTATGTAATTGTTCTTGTTACCCTATAAAAGAATCTTGTTATCAGACATTCAGGGCTGGATTCTTTGAGACAATAGTTTCCTTCAGCCCTGGGACCAAACCATGGATCCATTTGGTCTCAGTAAATCTCTTCTATTTAATAAATTATTAAATACTCTCTAATCTCTATCTTGCTGGCATTACACATAGTCCCAACCATCCAAATGTCTCATAAATTTTATTCTTGCTACTAATGATACCTCTGGAGAGAGCAGTCTGCTTGAAGTAGAACTATTCCCTGGTCACTATAACAATGTCATGTGAAGTTGACTCATTGGCTTTTTCCTAAATAGAGATCTATCTAGAAGTAGAATGGATTTATTTAGTCATTTCAGACTTTTCCTGACCTCATTGGGGGTTTCTTGGCAAAGATACTGGAATGGTTTACCATTTCCTTCTCTAGTTCATTTTACAGATGAGGAAACTAAGGAAATCCAGAGTTAAATGACTTGCCTAGGGTCACACATCTATTAAGTATCTGAGAACAGATTTGAATCCAGATCTTACTGAATCTAGGCCCAGCACTCTATCTACTCCGTCACATTGGCAACTAATAAGTACTCCATCATTAGTGTATGGCTAAATGACATCTATCTTTTTTTTTTTTTTTTTTTTGCTGAAGCAATTGGGATTTATGTGATTTGCCCAGGTCACACACAAATAGGAAGTATTAAGTGTCTGAGATCAGATTTGAACTCCGGTCCTCCTGACTTCAGGGCTGGTGCTCTATCCACTGCGCCACCTAGCTGCCCCAACCAGATGACTTCTAGTCAGGAACATTGTGGAGAAGTTTAATGCCCCAGTGGTGTTGGACTAGATGGCCTCAAATGTCCTTTCTTACTTTAGGATTATTAGATAAATATATTTTATTTCCCAGGCTTTCTCACCTTCCTCATTTTTATTTATTTTCTGACTTCAAATAGTTCAATTCTGGTAAACCACTAAAGATGAAATTTTATTGAAATAGAAATAAAGATATATCTTTCTTTGAAACATTTCTATCAAACAGATAAATCATGAGAAATATTTCGATGTTACTTTAATTGGAAAGAGAAAACAAGCAACTTTAGCAGAAATAATGGGTGCACTTTGTAGACAGCTACTTTTAAAACTGATCTACCTTTCTTAGATTTGTTTTTTGAGAAATTCTAGTAAACTAGATTCATCTCAGTTTTGCTTCTAGAGCAAGGAACATCCACATAATCAGGTATGTCTGATGATGTTTTATGTTAGTAAACCTAGAAGATAGATACCAAAGTTATGTGTATGTCATTCAGAGGAAATAGTCTATATATAATGAGAATAGTATCCTTCACAGAGAGAGGAATAATATTCTGATATTTTTATAACACTAAACAGCACTTTCTTCACAATACTTTTAAGTAAACAGCCCATCAACAAGCACTTAGTAAGCCCTTACTATGTGCCATATAAATTTTCTTTCTCAATTTCTAAATACAGAAGGTAAAATTCAATGGGATGAAGTGGTTTGCCCAGAACCAAATAATCTTGGTTTTTTGTGTAGAGTTAAGCCTTAAGCCAAGATCTTCCAATTCAAAGACCAATGGTCTTTAGCAATATACAGATTTTAGACCAAAACTTTCTCTCATACAGCAACATAAAGTTCAAATATATGCATATATAGATATAAAAGGTCACGCCATAAATAAGAGGAGTCTGGAAAAAATTACCTTTCAGATGAATAGATAGGGGGACTAAAGAAATGATAGAGAAGATAACAAAGTGAAAAGGATAGATTTTGTTACATAAAATTACATATTTCCCAAATTGAATGTAATTAAAATTAGAAGGGAAAAAAGAGGGAAAAAAATCTTTGCATCAAATTTATTATGATAAAGATTTCTTATCCAAATTAGATTGGAACTGATTCAAATTTATAAGACTAAGGGGCCATGTTCCAAAACATATATGGTCAAAGGATATTAAAAGGTAATTTGGAAGGAAATAAATCCAAGCATTAATTAGTGTATGAAAAAATACTCCAAGTTACTAATGTGAGGGATAGAAAATCCTATCCAAAAAATGACTACTCAGAGATCACTCATAGAAAAGCGAATTATTTATTAGAATCTCTAGAAGCAGACCCCATCCTGGTCTGTGAGCCAAATTCACAGCAGGAGAGAGCCACTTTCTTGAAGATGTTCACAACTTTTATACATTTCAGACAAAGAACCTCCAAAATCCCGCCCTCCATAGGTTGTGATTGATCATATTTGGTCAGTGGAATGCAGCCAACAAAGTGATTTATAACCTCTTCTTCTTTGGGCAATGGAATGCAGCCTAGGCCTTCATGTGACATGGGTCTGGTTTACGTTAGCTAGCAGTCTCTGATCAATATGTGCTTAATCTGAAAGTTCTTCACCATATCTTACTCCACACACTAAAGATTTTTTTTTTTTTTTCTGAGGCTGGGGTTAAGTGACTTGCCCAGGGTCACACAGCTAGGAAGTGTTAAGTCTCTGAGACCAGATTTGAACTCGGGTCCTCCTGAATTCAGGGCTGGTGCTTTATCCACTGCGCCACCTAACTGCTCCCTACACATTAAAGATTGAAGAAATTCAAATTAAGCATCTTCTACCTCATATCCATCAGATTGTTAAAAATGACAAAAGGAAAACGGAATGTTCTTATGCCTAAAGATCTATAAAATTGTGTATGCAACTGCTCATGATCCACATATTCCAAATAGATCATAAAAGAGGGGAAAAGATCTACATATGCCAAAAATGTTCCTAGCAGCCCTTTTTTGAGTGGCAAGTAATTGAAAATTGAGTGAATTCCCATCAGTTGGGGAATGGCTGAATAAGTTATAGTATGTAAATGTAAATGTAAATGTTATTGTGATGAGCAGGCTGGTTTCAGAAAAGCCTGGAAACTTACATGAACTGATGTTAAGTGAAGTGAGCAGAACATAGACAACATTGCATACAGTAACAAGATTGTGTGATCAACTGTGATAAATTGGACTCTTTTCAACAATGCATCACTGCAAGGCAATTTCAATAGACTTGTGATGAAAAGTGCTAACCACATCCAGAGAGAGAACAATAGAGACTGAATGTGGATCAAAATTCACCCTGTTGATGTTGCTATTGTTTGTTTTCCTTTTCTTTCTTGTGTTTTCCCCCCTTGAACTGATTTTTCTTGTGAAGCATGACAAATATGGAAATGTTTTAATAAATTACATGTTTAACATATATTGTATTGCTTGCTGTCTTGGAGAGCAAGAGAGGCAGGAAGAGAGGGAGAAAAATTTTAAAACAAGGTTTTGCAAAGGTAAATGTTGAAAACTATCTTTGCATGTATTTAAACAAATAAAATACTATTGAAAAAATGGAATATTCAAGGTAATAGAGCAAAGCTCATAATATTGTGCTGCAGATCCCTTTTAATGTCCTAACCTAGTTTTCCTAATTGTCCCTCAGTTACACTGCTTCAGGCTATAACCATTCCCTCTTAATCATTAGAATATTTGATAGGATAAAAGTCTTATGTTTTAGACATCATTAGAATATCAGCAGCCTATCCCCATCTCCTGTACCTCCTGCCATCATCATTCTTGTTATCCTATAAAAGAATCTTTGTATCCGACATTTGCTGATGGATTCTTGGTATTGTTCAGCCTTGGGACCAAATCATGGATCCATTTGATTCCAGTAAATCTCTCCCTTTCAAATAATATTAAAAACTCTCTAATCTCTATCTTGTCTGTTTCTCTGGCATTACAATAGTAGTGCACCATTGATTGGTAGAGATAGATATTGGTCCAGCCATTTTGGAAAGCAATTGGAAATTGTGCCCAGACAATTATCCAAGTGTGAAAATCTTTGAAATATCAGGACTAGTCCTAATGGAGAATAGTTTCTAGGGGAAACAATAGTAAGGAAGACCCCTTCCTCCTCCCCCTCTCCCTTCCCCACTTTAGAGTGCTTCTGTTCTAACAATCTGTCAATGATACTAAAGTCTTCTGCCCTTAGGATAGTCCTAGATCAATGATAACCAAATTCCTAAAACCACTCCTCAGTTCTACCTCTAGGCCATAAAATTAGCATATTAATGACATGAAGAACTGAATAAATTTGTCTCCGTGCTCCTGATTCTTTGCTAAATTCTTTTGGAGCTTGACATGCTTTAATTGATGTTACAATTACAATAAACTTTGCCCCTTGACTTGGTTATGGGTTCAAGCTTGCAAATTCTTTTGAGACACCTCACTATGCTATGACACCAATCTTTTGGGTTCCTTTCAAAACCTCAACAGTTCTATAGCAAAGAGATCAAAGAAAGAGGACAAAAATCATACATACAGATTCTTACATATAAGAATCATTCATATGGGTACAATAGATAGAATACTGGATTTGCAGTCAGAAAGATGAGTTCAAATCCAGCCTTAGATTATCACTAGTAATATGACTTGCAAGTAATTTAGCTTCTTCTCTCCTCAGTTTCCTTAACTGTAAAATAAGATAATTATAGTAGCCCTCCCCCAATATTGTTGTGAGGATTAAATGAGATAATATTTAGAAGCACTTAGCATAGTGTCTGAGATATAGTGAGCACTATATAACGTGAGCTATTATTATTATTATTTACTGAAGTATTACCCCAACATTTTAACTAATCCTTGCCTAACCTTGGAAGCTTAGATAACTTAAAAGTACAGCAAAACTCCTGGAGCCCCACCAAAAAACCTATTTCACCATAGCCTGTATAACTTAACACACCTTGCTGAGTGAAATGAGCAGAACCAGAAGATCACTATACACTTCAACAACAATGCTGTATGAGGATGTATTCTGATGGAAGTGGATATCTTCAACATAAAGAAGATCCAACTCACTTCCAGTTGATCAATGATGGACAGAAATAACTACACCCAGAGAAGGAACACTGGGAAGTGAATGTAAATTGTTAGCACTACTGTCTGTCTGCCCAGGTTACTTGTACCTTCGGAATCTAATGCTTATTGTGCAACAAGAAAATGGTATTTACACACATGTATTGTATCTAGGTTATATTGTAACACATGTAAAATGTATGGGATTACCTGTCATGGGGGGAGGGAGTAGAGGGAGGGAGGGGATAATTTGGAAAAATGAATACAAGGGATAATATTATAAAAAAAAATAAAAAATAAATTAAAAAAATAAAAATAAAAATAACTTAACACACCTGCCCTCAAGGACTGCAAGGCATCTTCTTGATCCCTTACAAAAATCCAGATAGATCTCCACCCTTTGTGGACTCCTCCTGCACAAAGGATAAGTATAAACAAACAGATAAACATCCCGTGCTCAAACCCATCTGTTGCCATAGACAAGGAAATTACAATAAACTTCCCCTTCTCTTAGGCCTCTAGGGATTGTTTTTCAATCAGCCCCTTCTGGGTTAACGCCCTGGAATATCTTGGGCAGCAGGAGGCCTAAAGGCATCCCCAGATAAGGAACTACGGGCTGGCTTTTTGCTTCTGTACAACTATTGTTTATGATGATAGGGACCCTCTCCCTTGGTTCTTGCTCCTCTTAATCTGGATTCTGTCCCCCTCCCCCCCATTAAACCTGCTTGCTCTGGGATTTGAATTCCCCTTGCAGCTGCAGTTACAATAAATCTCCACATCAAATTCCTGTTTTATCTTGCATCTGTTTCAGCATAACATTATAAAAATATTTGTAGCAGCTCCAAATTGTAAACCCAAATTAGAAAGTAAGGGAATGTCCTCCTAATGGGGAATAACTAAACAAATTATCATATATGAATGTAATAAAATATTGTATCGTGAAATGGATAGTTTCAGAAAAAAATTGAGTGGTCTTTAAATTGATAGAGTAAAGTAAACAGAACTAGAGGAACAATTAATAGTGACAACATCATAAAGAAAAATAACTGAAAGTCTTTAAAACTTTAATGCAATAATAAACCATCACTCCAAAACAATGGAGATGAAATAGATCATTCACCTCCTACTAGAGTAGTGATAAACTTTAAAAGATCCACATTTTCAGATATGGTAAATACAGGATTTATTTCTTTTGTTCTTTTTGCTGAGCTATGTATATTTGTAGGGAGAGTTTTCTTTTGTTTTTCTTCTTTTCTTTTTCTCAATAGTGAAAGAGAAGAGATAGTAGGACAGATTATTACAAAAAAAAAAAAAAAGTTTTCTTTGGATTATAAATTTAGAGTTGGAAGGAACTTCCAAAGCCATTTTACAAATGAACAAAATGAGTTCCATAGAGATCAAGTGACTTGTCTGAATCCACTCAGATAGAAGATGGCAGAGCCGGTAATTTCAACCCATGTGCAGCACTCCTAGATGATGAGTAAGAACTGCAAGTAGTGATAATGGGGGACTAGGAGAAGGAAGGTCAATGTTCTTGCCTACACCTTGAAATCAGAAATAAAATCTTGTGTTTTCAAGCTGAGTTCCTAGAGACTATGAAATATTCTGTTCAGTGAGAGGTAATACTAAAAGGTTTTGTTCAGAATTGCGCAGGAAATATTGCAAAGCAGTTCATGCCTCAAACAGGACTCGGGGAGATGAGCAAAAAAAAAAAAAATCACAAACCCACCAAGCATCAATATTATCTAAGGTCCCTTGCAGAACTAGGATTCTGTGGTAGTGATATAATCTTTTGGTTATTTTATCTAACTTTGCAAAGTCATATTTCTTTCAAATGAAGAGAATCAAGGGCTTCTGTGGAAAGGGAAAGCACCAGTATTTGGGGTGGAGGTGGGGATGGGGAGGAATGAGGTAACAAATACAGCAGCCATATGAAAGTGCATCACATTTTTATTCAGGCTGGGCTACAATAATTCATCACATTCACACAGAAATGATTAATGATGCATTTTCAAACTTTTTAGACACAAAGCAATAGAATTTGAGGAGAGGGAAGGAGCCAAGTATCCTCAAATATTTTCTGTTCCCTATTACATTTTCTGATATTTTCAAAAGTTAGCTGTTTTACTGCATTTCAAGCCCCTATGGAGTTTAGACATTCTGTGTGGAGTCTATGATAATCTCTTGTCACAATCTCAGCTTCATACTTGACAGACCAAAACCACTCCCATATCCCCAGAGTGTACTAGCCTAGCTAGGGCTGCTAGGGACAATTGCTAGACAAGTGTGAGTATAAAGGGAAATTGAGGACTGCCCAAGAATAGTCATTTGATAATTCCAGACCCAATTTTAGAGGTCTGTTAATCATTAAGACCCTGGGAAGGAGAACAAAAGACTTGCTTTTCTAGTAGAAATATTTGACCTCCTAAGCCTTTACTTAACTTCTTAGAAAAAGCTAACTAATTAAGGAACTGGAGATATTCTTAATGGTCTATAAATTGGGTAATCTCTATTTGTTGAGGAAGCCTGAGGTAAATCAAGTTTCCTTGGTTATTCTAGTTTAATGGATTGTAAGTAATCCATCCAAACAAATCTTTGTGAGGGGATTATATGGTTTCTTATAAAATCATTAATTAAGGTAGATTGAATTTATAACTTGGATTCAGTTTACCTAGGAATTTGGGAGATAGGGTGCTCATATTGGATAAAATAAAACAACTGTAAAACTTGTGAAAGTGACCATCATAAAATTCAGGTCAAAATTTAACAACTCCAAGTTACTTCCAGACATTAATAGAGATAATGAGAATCGACCAGATAAGGGGAAGGTGGGATGGTGGGTGGGGTTGTCATGATTTCTTATGGCTTTTGACTATATAATCTCCTCTGACTTCTGAAGGGGTGACCTCCTTTAAACTGGGGAACTCCAGTTTATTGGATTTCCAGTTCTCATGAGATTCCTGAATAAAGCTTCTTTTCTTCACTTTGAGAGACCTCTGAGAATTTTGTTAGGATTTGCCATACCACACGAGTGTTTTATATACTTTTCTTAAAAATAAAAATCATACTTGGCTCTTTTCAACAATAAGGTGATTCAGTGGATGCCTATCACTTGGAGAATGGCTGAATAAATTATGATATATGAATGTTATGGAATATTATTGTTCTGTAAGAAACGACTAACAGGATGATTTCACAGAGGCCTGCAACATAGCATTTTCACTCTTTTTGTTGATGTTTGCTTGCATTTTTTCCCCTCTTTGATCCGATTTTCCTTGTGCAACAAAATAACTGTATAAATATGTATAATATAGTGGATTTAATATATATTTTAACATATTTAACCATCCATGGGAGGTGGGGGAGGAGGAGGAAATTTAGAACAGAACGTTTTGCGAGGGTCAGTGTTGAAAAATTACCCATGCATATGTTTTGTAAATAAAAAGCTTTAATAAAATAAAAAATAATAAGGTGATTCAGGCCAATTCCAAGACTTATGATGGAGAGAGCCATCTACATCCAGAGAGAAGACTACGGGGACTGAAAGTTTATTCCACCATAATATATTCACCTTTTTTGTTGATGTTGTTTGCTTGATTGTTTTCTTTTTCTCATTTTTCCCCTTTTGATCTTATTTTTCTTGTGCAGTATGATAAATGTGGAAGTATGTTTACAAGAATTGCACATGGTTAACCTATAGTGGATTGCTTGCTATCTAAGGAACAGTGGAAATGGGGAGAGAGGTAGAAAAATTTGGAACCCAAGGTTTTGCAAAGGCAAATGTTGAAAACTTTGCATGTATTTTGAAAAATATAAAAAGATATATACATATATATTATACAAAAAAACAATAAGAAAATAAAAAAAAGTAAAAGTCTTAGGAAGCATTCATATACTTTTTGGGTCAAAGAATTCTGTAGGACATTACTTTTCATCCTCCAGTCTAGGTGAGGACACGGCAGTTTCCTGATCCTCTCTAGAGTTCTTGCTTTTGATGAGGAGACCCACATAAATGCTGCAGCTTGGGAATTGATTCGTCCATTTCTAGCTGAACAAATCAAAACTTTCCCAATTCCCTCTAGGTTGATTTTTACCAATTGAAGATTTGTTTGTTTGTTTTCTACCAAAAAATTTGTCAATTCAGAGGTCACTAAGTACATTATTTTCAGTGTTTAATAATTTGTAATGTATATTTTTCAAAGTATTGATTTTCTCATCCTTCTTAGGCATCCATTTTGAAATAACACACATTTTTAAAGTGTCTATTATGTGCTCAGGATAAAAAAAGATGAGCTTGCCTTCAAGGAAGAAAATTGGGAGATAAAGCATGTTTTTGTATCTTTGTCATAGTATCCATGAATCTAGAAGATAAATGTTGAATTGAATTGATTTCTCTTCAGCCTTTGATGTTGTTGACTAACCTTTCTCTGGCACTTTCCTTCTAGTAATTTCCCTACACCAATCTCTACAGGTTTTCCTCCTACCTGTATGATCACTCTTGTATGATCACTCTTCATTGTGCTTTGTTGGATTATCATCTATGTTCACTTCTCCAGTTGGGGTTTCATCTATTTCCCACAAGCTTAATTATTATCTTGTTAATAAATCCCAAATCTGATTGCCCCATAGTGATCTCAAACTCAGAATGGCCAAAGCAAAACTCATTGTCTTTCATGCAAAACCCATGACTCTTCCTAATCTCATTTTATGAAAGACACTAGTATCCTATCACTTATCTAGGTTCATAGCCTCAGAATTATTCTCAACTATTTACATAGTTCAGTTCATTTCCCATATCTAATCAGTTACCAATTCCTGTTACTTTTACCTCCCTAATATCTTCCATTTTTCTCATCCCTTATACTCCTCCAATACAACTATCCCTGATTTATGTTAATACATTAGTTATGTTAATTACTAATATGTTAATAATAATATTAATATAATAATTATGTTAAATAATAAAACATAATTATATTAATAATAATAATGCAATAATTATTTCAATAACTTTCCTGCTTCTTGCCACCTTCTACATATTTGCTAAAAATCATTTTTAAAAAAATCTGGCTTACATCCTTCCCCTCTTCAATAATCTTTACTAACTCTCAATGACTTAGTAGGTACAAGATGGAGAACATATAGTTAAAATGACAGTTTTTTTAAAAAATCTGAAAATTCTAATGGAATACACAATTTATCAGTCAGCATGTGATACTGGTAGCCAAAAAAGTAATTGTCTTAGAGTGAATTAAGAGAAACATAACTTCTAAAATTCTCTGTATTCTGCTCTTGTCAGACTCAAGTGGATAGTATTCAGTTCTGGATTCCACAATTTAAGAAGTTGAAGAGTGACCAGAGGAGGATAATTGAGATATTCAAAAGCTTTGAGTTCAAATCATTTAAAAATCAGTTAAAAGAACTAGGTATGTTTTCACTAGAGAAAAGAGAACTCTTTGGGATAAGAATTCATTATTTGACAAAAACGGCTGGGAAAACTGGAAATTTGTGTGGCAGAAACTAGGCATGGACCCACACTTAATACCACATACTAAGTTAAGATCAAAATGGGTCCCTGATTTAGGCATAAAGAACGAGATCATAAATAAATTAGAAGAACATAGGGTTGTTTATCTCTCAGACTTGTGGAGGAGGAAGGAATTTGTGACCAAAGGAGAACTAGAGATCATTATTGATCACAAAACAGAAAATTTTGATTACCTCAAATTAAAAAGCTTTTGTGCAAACAAAACTAATGCAAACAAGATTAGAAGGGAAGTAACAAATTGGGAAAGCATTTTTACATTTAAAGGTTCTGATAAAGGCCTTATCTCAAAATATGCAGAGAATTGACTCTAATTTATAAGAAATCAAGCCATTCTCCAACTGACAAATGGTCAAGGATATGAACAGACAATTTTCAGATGATGAAATGGAAACTATTTCCACTCATATGAAAGAGTGTTCCAAATCACTATTGATCAGAGAAATGCAAATTAAGACAACTCTGAGATACTACTACACACCTGTCAGATTGGCTAAAATGACAGGAAAAGATAATGATGAATGTTTGAGGGGATGTGGGAAAATTGGAACACTAATACATTGTTGGTGGAGTTGTGAAAGAATCCATCCATTCTGGAGAGCAATTTGGAACCATGCCCAAAAAGTTATCAAACTGTGCCTACCCTTTGATCCAGCAGTGCTACTACTGGGCTTATATCCCAAGGAAATACTAAAGAAGGGAAAGGTACCTGTATGTGCCAAAATGTTTGTGGCAGTCCTTTTTGTAGTGGCTAGAAACTGGAAAATAAATAGATGCCCATCAATTGGAGAATGCTTGGATAAATTATGGTATATGAATGTTATGGAATATTATTGTTCTGTAAGAAATGACCAGCAGGATGAATAGAGAGAGGCTTGGAGAGACTTACATCAATTGATGCTGAGTGAAATGAACAGAACTCGGAGATCATTATACACTTCAACAACAATACTGTATGAGAATGTATTCTGATGGAAGTGGATATCTTCGACATAGGGAATTCCAATTGATCAATGATGGACAGAATCAGCTAGACCCAGAGAAGGAACACTGGGGATTGAGTGTAAACTGTTTGCATTTTTTGTTTTTCTTCCCAGGTTATTTTTACCTTCCGAATCCAATTCTTTCTTTGCAACAACAACAAAATTCAGTTCCGCACACATATATTGTATCTAGGATATACTATAACATATTTAATATGTATGGGAATTCCTTCCATCTAGGGGAGGAGGTGGAGGGAAGGAGGGGAAAATTTGGAACAGAAGAGAGTATAAGGGATAATGTTGTAAAAAATTACGTATACATATGTACTGTCAAAAATTGTTATAATTATTAAATTAATGAAAAAGTTTTAAAAAAAGAAAAGAAAACTCAACAGCAACCTAAATAACTCTTCAAATACTCAAAAGGCTGTCACATAGAAAGGTTTGTTCTATTTTGTTCCATTGGACAGAACCAAGGAGAAATGTATAGAAATTGCAGAAGCAAAAAAAGCTTCCTCACAATTTTTTAAGGTCTGACTTGGGAGGTGATAAGTTCCCCCTCATTGGACACCTTTGAGCAGTTGGATGAGCACCTGTCAGGTATTTTAAGTGATGATTTATTTAGGGAGTAGGTTGAATTAGATAGATAACCACTGGGTTCTTGTCCAACTGTAAGTATAGGAAGGTTGGACTGGAACCGGTTCTATGGAGCACATATAGAGATAAGCTGAGCCTTCCTAATTACTTCCAATGAATATATGGTCTGTGTTGAAGTCTGGGAATGAAAGAAGTGGTGCCTTATGCATATACCTTGCTGTACTTAAATCCAATCATTTCTACATTTAAAATTCTATGACTGTAGGAAAAAAGCAGTCAAAAATCTGAATAGTACAGCATTTATGGGGAAATTTTCTGGGAGTATTATAGAGGCTGTTCACATTTAAAAGTGGTTTGGACATCTAGATGTCTCTTTTAAGTCTGAGATTCAGTTCACCTAATTTAATCAACAATCATTAAGCATTTACTACAGGGTAGCATAAAAAAAGGACAGTGGGAAGAATAATGTACTACTTTTATTCAGAAGATTTGGGTTGAAACCCCTCTATGTTATTTAATACTCATCTCTGATCTTTGTCAAGTCATTTTTTCACTACTCATTTCACTTCTCAGTAGTAATATCGGTAAGAGTTTTGAATTATATAACTTCTTATGCCCTTTCTACATCCAATCACAATGATCCTATTTCCTTGACACTATGTTCAGAACTAAGAACATTTTTATTTTCAAAATATCCCTAAGGATCTTCTGTTTTGTTAGTTGAAAACAATGTACACAGATAAGATAAATTCTAATAATAATAGCAATAATAAAATAATTTCTATTTTATCCAGAAAATGTCAGGAAGCCACTGAAGCTTTTTGAACAGTGACATAATCAGACCTATGCTTTAGGAATACCAACTAGCAGTTGTATGAAACTCCATACATGGGTTGAAGAGGAAAGATGGTGGAGACCATAAGGAGAACAATTAGAAGGCAATAGTCTATGTGAGAAGTAATGAGCCCTGAGGGGTATCTGGCTGATAAAGTGGCCTAGAGTCAGGAAAACCCAAATTGAAATTTGACTCAGACATTTACTAGCTATAAATGTCTGGGCATTTAACCTGTTTGCCTTAATTTACTGGAGAAGAAAATGGCAAACTACTTCAGTATTTTTGCCAAGAAAAACCTCATGTTCATAGAGGCCTGAACTAAGGTGATGACCAGTTCAGTAAAGAGAAGGAGATGATTATGAAAGATGTCCTAAGAATAAAATTGTTAAGACTTGTCAACTAATTTTCACTCTATTTTAAAAACTATGTTGAGATGCTTAGGGATGATGATGGAAGAAAAATTTCTTATCACTATCATTTAGTTTAGGCCCCTTCAGATATTACCTAAGATGTGTGAAAGTAGCCATTTGCTTCTTTAGAATGGCTATCATGGCCTCTAGCTATTTGGGAACTCTAGAACAGGAGCCAGCAAAGTATGGTCTATTGCCAAATACAATCTAAGTTAAGAATAGTTTTTACATTTATAATGGATCTATTTAAAATGTTAAAAAAAAAAATTATTCTTATTTCAACAAAAGAGCCAGCTTCATACTCTGCTGATTGGTCTCCTTCTGTGAGTATAAACCCTGTTGTGTCCTGTCCTAGATGAGACCTAGTAGAGTGTCAGAGTTGGAAGAAACATTTGACACTATCTAGCTTAAATCCCTTAATTTTCTTTCTTTTTTTCTTTTTCTTTTTCTTTTTTTTTTTCTGAGGCTGGGGTGACTTGCCCAGGGTCACACAGCTAGGAAGTGTTAAGTGTCTGAGACCAGGTTTGAACTCGGGTCCTCCTGAATTCAAGGCTGCTGCTCTATCCACTGCGCCACCTAGCTGCCCCAAATCCCTTAATTTTAGAAGTTTAGAAATGGCTTGGTCAAGGTCATGTGATTACTCATTGACAAAGCTAAGATTAGGGCATGGATCCCTTACCTGATACTGTGCCACTGATTGAGTCAGTTGCTCAAGTTTTCCAAATCTGATAGTGTTCATAGTTAGCTAAGTGATTCAAGGTAGTCTGGAGTAGTAACTAAAGAATAGGAATTGGAGTTAGGAAGCTCAAATATTTACCAGCTGTGTGACCCAGAACAAGTAATTTAACCTAAACATTTTTAATCTCAGTTTCCTCAATATCATGTACTTCACAAGATTGTTGTGAAGATCAAATATGTAAAGAGGAATATAAATGATATTCAGTTGTATCTGACTCTGTTCATGGACCATAACATACCAATGCTGTCCATGGAGTTTTCTTGGCAAAAATACTGGGGAGGTCTTCCTAACTCTAGATCCAGTATTCTATCCACTGAATCACCTACTTATCATATAAATGCTAGCTATTATTATTTTAGATGGTTTATGTCTAGAAAGTGTGACTCCAATGTTTTGAGTAATGATTGACATTAAAGGAGGTTGAGAGTCTTTTTGGAAATGTACTACTTACTATCCTCCCTCCTTAAAAAAAAAAAAAAAAAAAATCATACTTTCTTACTCCCTTCCTGTGAAGCCAGGCAAGAGATTACCTCCAGGACTGGATCTGGGTGAAGAATTCTAAGGCAGAGAATCTCTCTCATGTTGTCTTTTGGTTTCATCTCGTAAAAAATTGCTTCTAATTCCTATCATATCACCATGTATGATTTGCCAGATTCATATTTTTCTTTGTCACCTCCTTTCCTTCATACAAACTATTTTACTTTTGTCTTTTCTACCTATAGAGCCTAGCACGATACCTGGCACTTATTAGGTACTTAATAAATATTTATTGTAAAGTCCTTGAAAAGTAGAAATTATTTCTTTCAGTTTGTATCCTCAGCATAGGTCATAACATAGCAAGTGCTTAATATATCTTTAATATCTTTAATATATATTTAATAATATCTTTAATATAGTGAGTGAAATGGGAAACTGAGGACTTCTCAGAATAATAACTTTGCGTATTCAAGACTCAGCACCAAGGGTCTGTTTAATCATTAGGTTCTGGGAAGAAGAGCAAAGATTTCCTTTTCTAGTAGAAAATACCTGAGGTAGCCCCTTGACCTTTACTCAGCTATTTAGAGAAAAACCTGAATAATTATTTAATGGCCTGGAGATATGAGAAAGTCTCCAAACTGACTATCTCTATTTGTTGATTACTTAACTGAAGTAAAAGAGACCAAATCTCCTTAGTTACTAGCTCAAGTAATTTTGGAAACCTTTAATCCCTCTGGCTTAATTGATTACTTACCTCTAAATAAATCTCTTTAGGCAGAGGTTCCAAACATGGCAGCCTTATGTCTGGCATGCCAAGGATCTCTGTCCACTAGAACACTGTTTCCGGTGCCCTCTTATCTCACCTTCACCTTTTATTAACTAGACTTTAACCTTACTTCCAAACCCCACAATAAACCTCTTTTATTAATCTAGGTTTTTGGATCTGTAAATTCCTTTACAGAGGACTCTTGCATCACTACTAGGCCTCATTTAACTCTGTATCCTTGCACCGAATCCAAATGGGTTGCAGGGGAATTCTATTTGACTCCCTGTACCCCAAACCTGCCACTAGACCTCAATTAAACCCTAATTTCATTTAGGTACCCCCAATTCTAGATCTCATCATTGGTTCACTGACCCAAATACCCAAAACCTAGATATAATTTGGCGACCAAACGGAACTTCAACTTTTTCAGGGAACTCAGAACCAATCTGGGTTTTGAGCTGTTGGTGCAGTATTCTTCCGGGAAGAATACCTGTGTTCCTTCTTTTGTCTCACCTTGTCTTTAAAGATAGTGGGCACCCAGACCGGGTCTGGGCTTGCTGGCAGTACTTTCCTGAGGAGAGTATTTGCATTTCAGGCAAAAAGGCCTCTTTTTATCTCACTCAATTTTTAGAGATAGCAGGACCAGGAAATTTGGAACTCTGGACAAGGTAAAAGAAGTCTTTTTCTTCTTTCTTTTTCTTTCCCTATCCTGCAATGGACACTCAAGCCACTTGGGTCATTGTTATAGCTCTATGCTTGTGCACAATTCTTTACAAATTGCTGTGGGGAGACAAAAGGCCTTCTTTTATCTCACTTTCTGTCTCTAGAGATATGGGAGAGGCTGCAAGAATTTGGGAGAACTAAAAGCTTTTTCCTGTCCACAACCTAGACACACCTCTGCCTCTAAAATCCTTCCTTGCGCACATGCTTGGCTTGAGGAAATTCCCTCTGTCCAGCCCTTCCAGAGACCTTTGCATCTTAAGGCATTTTTAATCTTTTTTTTTTTTTTTTTTTTTTTTTTTAATTTTCTTTCTCTCATCAGAAAACCCTGCACTAAGGCAGGAACTCCGAGACATGAGAGGAAGTGTCTCTTTATACCTCCCCCCCAGACCAAGGAGACACATGGCCATTTTGGGGACCCAACCCTTCTGGGGGGGGCAGGCCAGCACTCTCTTTGATTTGTTCTGGGGAGATAACTGGAGAAATTTAAGAGGAGCCGTGTTTGGGCCCTTCTCCCACTTCACTGTTAAATTCAATGGAGTCTCTAATGGGTCAGTCTGTAGCCATGAGGAGAAAGGTCACTGAATTGGGGTGAGCTTGGAGATATGTGTCTACCTATGGCTGCTACTCCCTGGACAGGGGTGAGCAGTCTCTCCTTCAGGTCTTGCTCTCCCAGCAAGGTTTGGGGGCTTAGATGAGCTACCTGGCCCTCAAGTTCCATCATGGAATCGCCAGAGGAGCCCCCAACATTTGGGACTCACTGAGTAAGATGGCATCTCTTTCTCCCCCACCCTCTCTCTGGCCTTTCCTCCTCCTCTCCCATGGAGTGGGGATCATAGAACTCAAGGCCTTTTTCAGATCTCTCCCATGTGGCTCGGCAATTTTCCATTTAAATGCTCCCATCCTGTCCCCTTCTTGGGGTACTGTACAATGGGGAATTTGGGGACTCAATCTTCTCAAATCTCCAGAAAAGTTTTCCACCAACTTTTAAAATGGAACTTTGCAGGCAATCTAGACAAGCGGGCTACACCCCTCCCAGACCTTTTACCTGACTTTTAAGAGCTGCAGCTTCCAGCCCTCTCAGGAAGCATGCTTGTCCCATACAGTTTAAAATGGGACTCAGTTTCCCTGACTTGGTCATTCTGCCTTAGAGCAATGCCTCCCTTCACAGCTTTTTAACTGTAGAAGCCTCAAAATTACATTTTTGCATGCTCATGAGACTGTCTACAAAAACAGGGGATTTCAAACTGCTCTGTTTTTTTTCTTAGCCTCAGGGCACTTATTTAAACTTTCCTCACCTGCTCATGGAGAAATAGCCTAGCTATCTCCTGAAACCAGGTTATGTCTCTGTCTCTGTCTCTGTCTCTCTGTCTCTCTCTCTGTCTCTCTCTCACTTTCCTACCTTTTGCTCCTAGTACACTCTCCTATTTTCCTAGACTGGCATCCTATGCCCCTGCCAAAAATCAAAAGTTTCTTTCTTAAACTCCAACCCTGGCCAGGTTGCAGCTTCAAGAAAGACCTTTGGAATGATGGCTGGAAAATAAAATTCCAAATCAAGGCAAATTAAATTAATTGTTAAGAGAGCAAAGATGAATTCTTTCTTTTCTCTTCTCATTCTCTAAACTGTAGCAGGAAATGAGGAGTTGGGGAAGATGGAACTTATTTTCAAAACCCCTTACCTTCAATTTGGTTTGTAAACTATTATCTTTTTCAAGCTCTCTCTAGACTAGTTCTCTGTTCTATACCTGGTCCCTGATAAATTCTTCTTTGCTCTGGAGTGTCACAGTTCTACCTCAGTTTCTCTGGCATTATGGCTCAAGAAGCCCAGGGGCTACAGAATATGAATACTGTCTAAAGTTAGGTGAGGAGCTATTGAATGGAGAACATACCCATTCCTACCATACCTCTAGCTACCCTGCTATCATCAGTAGTCCTCTCACAAGGTTTTCACTGAGGCAAGCCCACCACATCACCTTTCTATAGTGGGGGACAGTTCAAATTGCCCAGAGGACCAGTGGTGGAACTGTTCCGGAGAGTCTTGCCCTCATCATGGGTCATCATTGGTGGCCCTCCCATGAAGCAAGGCTCAGGTTAGGATTTGTCTGGGCACTGGGGATGCCTGGGCAGATAAATTCCTGTTTCTTTGTTTCACCTTCCTAGAGACATCTAGAAAGGTTGCTATAGAAAAGGGAAGTTTTGCTTGTGGCAAAGATGGGTCAGCTTCCCTCCTCCATGCCTAGAGATTCTCCTTTAAGCTGAATCTTAATGCAGAGACAAATACTGGGCTTGAGAAAAATACCTCAATCTCAAAACCTGAACTCTGAATAAATTAGCTGAATTCCAATCTCTCCACCCACCAACTCTCTGGACAAGTCCATTCTTAAAATCATTTCTTTTCTCTTTCAAACCCTAGGACTAATACTATACCTCTGTCCTCAGGCAAAAAGCGGCAAACCAAAACACACCCAGCATACTTGTCTCTTTCAAAGCTGAAAAACTCAACCTAATGAGACCTGGGACCCACCCACCCCTCAACTTTTTTTCAGAGGTCCAAGACCAAGCCAAAACTAGAGAAGCCCATTCTGAGCCCTCGATGTTTCTTCCACTCTGCTGCTAACACCTGTTGGTTTCCTTTAACTCTCTAACTTGATACTCTCAGCTCTCTTCTCAGGGCAACTTCTGCCTCTTGAAAGAAACACTCAGAGCAGATGTGCCCTTGGAATACAAATCTCTCCCAGACTTAGGCCTGTAGAAAACTGTCCGAGGAGACCCCAGTCTCTGTCCTGAGTTCAAGCAGGAGGAAAACGAGAGAAACTACGTTAGTGAACAACACAGGGCCTGAACTGGCCCCCCCAGCATCCTGCTCCCTGGTAGGAATTTGGGATCTCGCCCTGTTTCCCCTTTTATCCCAGGACAGTCCGAACACCTCAGGGACTAGTAAACTGAGTAAGCAATGCTGATACTTTGCACTCCCTTTGACCCCTTCCAGCCCTCCCCCATAAGAGTGGGGAAAGTAAGAGGGAAGGTTCAGGACTTTTGCTTATTGAGGAACCAACTCTGTTTTGTTTTTTTGTTTTTGTTTTTTTTTGTTTTAAAGAAAAGCTGCACAGTTAAAAGATTTCTAAGAGCTTAAACAGCTTTCTTATCTTGACTAGATATCAAGGCCTCCAGCCCACCCAGACTTCTGAGTCCACACCCTTTAATCCCAACCCCAGGAGAAATTAGCTTTCCTGGAAATTAAGGTGAAAGAGCTAAACTCTAGGCCTCCCTTCAGCCTGGGACATGGGACAACTGACTGAGGACGACTGACTGGGACAAACACCCCTTTAATGCCCTGCTGCCATCCCCCACACCTCATGCCTCACCTCTTGGCATGAACCCCCAAATCTCTGACCCCTGTCAGCTCAAAGCAGTTAAGAGATCACCCCCTTTTCCCCATGCATTTGGAGGTGACTGCTTGAGGGAGATTGAAAGGGGACCTCAGAACTCTGAAGATCCTTGGAGAAAATCTTCAATTCTGCCTCAATAAGAGACTCTGCCCCAAGTATTTTTTTCTTAAATGAATTTAAGTTTTAACTGCTTGAGGGGGAAATGATATGGGTTGTGCTCCCTTTAAGACTAGTTATTTCAGATGGATTTATTCCTTTCTGATTCCCAACTCCTCCTAGCTGATACATTATCAATTCAGGAAGCTAGGATCTTTGATTCACAAATCCTGGTCAAAAGCACCCTTTTGAATTCCAATAGAAGATCTGGGCTTGTCCCAGCCCCCTACCAGATCTGAGCCAACTTGGAACTTCACCCACAGGCCGCATTTAGCTAAATCTCTCATTATAAAAGAGCCAAGCTAGAGTCCTCTCTTTGCAGAGGTTCCTAACATGGCAGCCTTACGCCTGGCATACCAAAGATCTCTGCCCAGTGGAATCCTGTTTCTGGTGCCCTCTTATTTCTACCCTCACCTTTTATTAACTAGATTTTAACCTTACTTCCAAACCCCATAATAAACCTCTATTATCAATCTAAAAAATAAATAAATCTCCTTTGAAATTATTAACCTTTGAAGCAAAATAGACCCCTTTCTTAATAACATTTCAAAACATTTATTGCTTAACCAAGATCCTAGTATCACAAAAGCCCATCTATATTCCAAAGACAAAGGAATAAAGGTCGAGTTTGCCAATGATTTTAGGAAAAGTAACAGGAGATGGGTGGGCAAATAGTTTCTGTTTTTCCCTTGACTATTTGAACTGCTTATTAGCTTCTGTAAAATTGGCTTCCTTTCTCTGAGCACTCAGGGAATGGACTGCCTGCTTCTCACTACATTCTAATAAACTTCTACTCTTTGCTTTGAAAGATCTCTGAGTAGTCATTTTTGGTCAGGGGTTGCACAGTCCCACACAATAGGAAGAAGTATATTCAATATTTTGAATTTAATACTGGAGTATGAATGGCTTATATACAATCAATCAGGAAGATGGATACTCTTTGGAAAGGCTATGCGACCCTTTCCTTTGTCCACCATTGAGACTAGGCATAATGTATTGAGAAGTGTTATTTCTAATTTTGTTTCTAATGTCTGGTCATGGTACTTGGCTGACTATAAGTATGTCAAAGTTAGTCTCATAATATTGTCTTTAGGTTTTGATCTTACCTAACTTTTGCAGATTCAGAGGGGCTAGGAATGGAATGGATCAATTATAAAAAGGAAAAGCTGGTTTCATATAGAGGGTCACAGTCAGTGGGGAAACTTTGGGTAAGGCATAAGACACTTCAATCCAGGGGGGACGTGCTAACAATGTCTCCTTTGACTCTCCATCTCCCTTTAGGGCCCTAAGCTTTCCTGAGAAGTCAAGGAGCGGTGACAACCTGTGTTGAGATTGAAGCAGAGGGATACCAGGTGGAAGAGTGATACCAGGTGGCAAACTACATACAATAGTGTAACATGCCCTCCTGGCAGTTAAAATTACTAGTCTGTCCTGCCCAACAAAGTACCTTTGACCACTGACCTTTGCAGTGTCAACTCTACCCAGTTCGCCTCCTCTGAGGGCTTCAAAGATCTCTGGCCACGATCTCTTGAATCTATAATTTAATAACCAGTAGCGCACTCAAGAACAGCTATGTGTAATCTTAAAAGCCTTTATCATACTTACTCACATAATGCCCTGACTTGATGCCCTGACTTGTTGGTTCCCTAGTGAACACCTGGTCAGAAGACTCACGTGTTCACTACCAAACTCTTTACCTCTCTGGGCTATCTATCCACTTGGCTCAGGGAGCCAGGTTAAAGAGAGTGACTGCTGTCTGCAGTGGGCTTATAAAGGGCCTGTGAGGTCACACACACAGCCAATCAGCCAGAGAATCACCCATTACGAAGCTATCTCAATGTGGCCAAGATCCCACCCACTGGGCTGTCCTAATATCCACAGAGAATACTTCCTGGGGCACTCAATCTCCCATTGCGCTGTGGTGCTGCCCATTTAAAGGGCCCTTACAATTCCCTTCTCTTGTTTTGTGGGAACCACATCTTTACACAATAGCAAGTTGTTTATGTGGTCCCATGTGCACAGTTTTGTTTTTGTTATGTTATAAAAAGGGGAAAGCCCTTAAAATAAAGGAACTCCATTTTCCCACCATCCTTGGGAGTCCCCCCTCATCATTTCTCTGCTAGGAAGGTATATTTTAATCACCCTGGTTAGGGGCTCTAGAAAGCAATGGTACGTTTTGTCACCCCAACTTGGGGGCTCTAGAAAGCAAGACTCAATATTTTAATCACCCCAAATTGGGAGCTCTAGAAAGCAGGACACAACACTTGGCACCCAACGTGGGACTCTAGGTGAGGTTCTATACAAATTAGCTCGACTGACATGATTGACCAAGTTCAGCGGAAAAGTGAAGAATAGGGTAAGTATAAAAATAGGCAAGCAGGAAGAATATGTAAGGGATAGTCTAGTCACTTTCATTTTTCAGCCAAAATGGGGCAGATACTAAGAAAAGAGCCTTCCCCACTCTGAGAGAAGTATGAAGCATGTGTGATTAGATTAATAGAGAAGCAAGGTTTGTTGGTGACTCAGAGGCAGATCACTGGGCTCTTAAATATATTAGAGTGCATATCTCCTTGGCCCTCTAAGGAAGAGAGATTAGAGCCAGAGATGTGGAAATTAGTGGGAGAGCAACTAATTGAATATTACAAAGCTATGGGTCTCGACTCAATTCCCAAAAAAGCATTCCTTATGTAGAATATAATATAATTAGCTTTAAAGAATCCCACAAGTTTTAAAACAAGAAAAGATTTTAATATGACTGGCCAGGCAAGGAAGTGTGAAGAGAAAAAGCCTGAGGGGATGGTACTGATATAACCAACTTAAGTACCTCAAGTACTCAGCTGATAAGCCTAAAGAATATGGTACTTCTCTGTACAGCTCAGTTTCACTTCTTCCCACAAAGGAGCATGTGCCCTTAAGGTATTCCCCATATCCTGACCCTCCTCCCTTAACTCTGCCTTCATGGGCAGGAGGAGGAGTGGGAAGGGCAGTGACACTATCAGCACCAGCAGCTGAACTTGTCCATGCCCCTTTGGGGTGGAGATTTGGGGATGGAGCAGAGGATTTTGCTCTTTTTTTTAGTGTTAAAAAAAAAAAAAAAGGTTTCCCCATCAATCTAAGGGGAAGAGACATTTTACAACAGTTAGGAAACAATTAAGTACTTCAGCTTTTTAGGCAGGGCTGCTGTAGAAGGCCTGCCAGCACTCACCTGTTCCCATTCAATGGAAAAGTAATACACTGGTGTGGGTGAAAGTATTCCTTAATCGGTGAAAAAATTCAGGCCTACTGATATATACTTCTGAAATGTAATTTGGTGATATTTATGCAGATTTTGAGTCCCAACAACAGAATCCAGGATTAAGATGCTCCTCCAAAAATAAAAAAGAGGGGGAGCCACAGATAACTAGAGAACTTATAAATTTAACTTTATATATTAACAATTTTTAAAAATTTTTGATGGAGATGCACTGGCTCCGGCAGACAGGTTTCATAATAAGCCTGAAAGGCAGTGTCCAGTATGAGCAGCTCCACTATCTTTAGATGATCATCAGGTGATGTGGAGAGATCCAGAAAGCAGTGAATGCAAGGGACAGATAGGAAACTGCTTGTATCTCAACAGATGGAGAAGGAACCTGATGGGTGCCAAGGAGCCATATCCACCTTGTCCATTTGAGAGAGAGTGAGTGAGACAGAGAGAGAGAGAGAGAGAGAGAGAGAGAGAGAGAGAGAGGGAGAGAGAGAGAGTGCTCGAAAGGGAGAGGACCTTCAGGGTGAAGGAGAAAACCCATTGCTGACTATGCTAACCACTGAAAGAGCCTGGCAGTTAACACTTTGTGTACTCATAAACATCAAAAATAATTCTTTTTTTTTTTTTAATTTTTCTTTCTTTTTAAAAATTTTTTAAAATTAATTTAATAATTATAACATTTTTTGACAGTACATATGCATAGGTAATTTTTTACAACATTATCCCTTATACTCCCTTCTGTTCCAAATTTTCCCCTCCTTCCCTCCATCCCCTCCCCTAGATGGAAGGAATTCCCATACATATTAAATATGTTATAGTATATCCTAGATACAATATATATGTGCAGAACCGAATTTTTGTTGTTGCAAAGGAAGAATTGGATTCAGAAAGTAAAAATAACCTGGGAAGAAAAACAAAAAATGCTAACAGTTTATACTCAATTCCCAGTGTTCCTTCTCTGGGTGTAGCTGATTCTGTCCATCATTGATCAATTGGAACTGGATTAGATCTTCTCTATGTTAAAGATATCCACTTCCATCAGAATACATCCTCATTCAGTATCATTGTTGAAGTGTATAATGATCTCCTAGTTCTGCTCATTTCACTCACCATCAGTTGATGTAAGTCTCTCCAAGCCTCTCTGTATTCATCCTGCTGGTCATTTCTTACAGAACAATAATATTCCATAACATTTATATACCATAATTTACTCAACCATTCTCCAATTTCCAGTTTCTAGCCACTACAAAAAGGGCTGCCACAAACATTTTGGCACATACAGGTACCTTTCCCTTCTTTAGTATTTCCTTGGGATATAAGCCCAGTAGTAGCACTGCTAGATCAAAGGGTAGGCACAGTTTGATAACTTTTTGGGCATAATTCCAGATTGCTCTCCAGAATGGATGGATTCTTTCACAACTCCACCAACAATGCATTAGTTTCCCAGTTTTCCCACATCCCCTCCAACATTCATCATTATCTTTTCCTGTCATTTTAGCCAATCTGACAGGTGTGTAATGGTATCTCAGAGTTGTCTTAATTTGCATTTCTCTGATCAATAGTGATTTGGAACACTCTTTCATATGAGTGGAAATAGTTTCCATTTCATCATCTGAAAATTGTCTGTTCATATCCTTTGACCATTTGTCAATTGGAGAATGGCTTGATTTCTTATAAATTAAAGTCAATTATCTATATATTTTGGAAATGAGGCCTTTATCAGAACCTTTAACTGTAAAAATGTTTTCCCAATTTGTTACTTCCCTTCTAATCTTGTTTGCATTAGTTTTGTTTGTACAAAAGCTTTGTAATTTGAGGTCAAAATTTTCTACTTTGTGATCGATAATGATCTCTAGTTCTCCTTTGGTCACAAATTCCTTCCTCCTCCACAAGTCTGAGAAGTATAGTATCCTATGTTTCTCTAATTTATTTATGATCTTGTTCTTTATGCCTAAATTTTGATCTTTTCTTAGTATGTGGTGTTAAGTGTGGGTCCATGCCTAGTTTCTGCCATACTAATTTTCTGCAGTTTTTGTCAAATAATGAATTCTTATCCCAAAAGTTGGGATCTTTGGGTTGGTCAAACAGTAGATTGCTATTTTTATTCACTATCTTGCCCTGTGAACCTAACCTATTCCACTGATCAATTAGTTTATTTCTTAGCCAATACCAAATGGTTTTGGTGACTGCTGCTTTATAATATACTTTTAGATCAGGTACAGCTTGGCCACCTTCATTTGATTTTTTTTTTTTTTTTTAATTAATTCCCTTGAAATTCTCCACCTGTTGTTCTTCCATATAAATTTTATTGTTATTTTTTCTCAGTCATTAAAATAGTTTCTTGGGAGTCTGATTGGTATAGCACTAAATAAATAGATTAGGGAGTATTGTCATCTTTATTATATTCGCTCAGCCTATCCAAGAGCACTTAATGTCTTTCCAATTATTTAAATCTGACTTCATTTTTGTGGCAAGTGTTTTGTAATTTTGTTCCTATAATTCCTGACTTTCCTTTGGTAGATATATTCCCAAATATTTTATACTATCAACAGTTATTTTGAATGGAATTTCTCTTTGTATCTCTTGCTGCTGGATTGTGTTGGTAATGTATAAAAATGTTGAGGATTGATATGGATTTATTTTGTATCCTGCAACTTTGCTAAAGTTATGAATTATTTCTAATAGCTTTTTAGCAGAGTCTTTGGGGTTCTCTAAGTATACCATCATGTCATCTGCAAAGAGTGATAGTTTGATTTCCTCATTACCTACTTCGAATCTCATTACCTTGAATCTCTTTCTTAGCTCTTATTGCCGAGGCTAGCGTTTCTTGTATAATATTGAATAGTAATGGTCATAGTGGGCAATCTTGTTTCACTCCTGATCTTACTGGGAAAGGTTCCAGTTTATCCCCATTACATATGATGTTTACTGATGGTTTTAAATATATGCTCCTTATTATTTTAAGGAACAGTCCATTTATTCCTATACTCTCAAGTGTTTTTAGTAGGAATAGATGTTGGATTTTATCAAATGCTTTTTCTGCACCTATTGAGATGATCATACAGTTTGTTAATTTGGATATTGATATAGTCAATTATACTAATAGTTTCCCTAATATCGAACCAGCCCTGCATTCCTGGTATAAATCCCACTTGGTCATAGTGTATTATCCTGGGAATGATTTTATGTAGGTTTTTTTTGCTAATATTTTATTTAAGATTTTAACATCAATATTCATTAGTGAGATTGGTCTATAATTTTCTTTCTCTGTTTTCAACCCACCTGGTTTAGGTATCAGTACCATGTCTGTGTCATTAAAGGAATTTGGTAGGACTCCTTCAATCTCCATTTTTTCAAATAGTTTATATAACATTGGAGTTAATTGATCTTTTAATGTTTGGTAGAATTCACATGTAAATCCATCTGATCCTGGGGATTTTTTCTTAGGGAGTTGATTAATAGCTTGTTCTATTTCTTTTTCTGGAATGGGCCTATTTAGATGATTTATTTCTTCCTCTGTTAATCTGAGCAAGCTATATTTTTGAAGGTATTCTCCATTTCATTTAAGTTATTGAATTTATTGGCGTAAAGTTGGGCAAAGTAACTCCTAATTATTGTTCTAATTTCCTCTTCATGAGTGGTGAGTTCTCCCTTTTCATTTTTAAGACTAACAATTTGCTTTTCCTCTTTCCTTTTTTTAATCAGATTTACTAAGGGTTTGTCTATTTTTATGTTTTTTTTTCATAGAACCAACTCTTAGTTTTATTAATTAATTCCATAGTTTTTTTTTTACTTTCAAATTTATTAATCTCTTCTTTTATTTTTAGCATTTCAAGTTTCGTGTTTGTCTGGGGGGTTTTAATTTGTTCCTTTTCTAGCATTTTTAGTTGTAAGCCCAATTCATTGACCTTCTCTTTCTCTATTTCAAGTAGACCTCTAGAGATATAAAATTTACCCTTATTACTGCTTTGGCTGTATGCCACACATTTTGGTATGATGTCTCATTATTGTCATTTTCTTGGGTGAAGTTATTAATTATGTCTATGATTTGCTATTTCACCCAATCATTCTTTAGTATCAGATTATTTAGTATCCAATTATCTTTGGTCTATTTTCCCCTGGCTTTTTATTGAATGTAATTTTCATTGCATTGTGGTCTGAAAAGAATGCATTCACTATTTCTGCTTTACTGCGTTTGATTTTGAGGTTTTTATGTCTTAATATATGGTCAATTTTTGTATAGGTTCCAAGAACTGCTGAAAAGAAAGTGTACTCCTTTCTGTCTCCATTTAGCTTTCTCCAATGATCTATCATATCAAACTTTTCTAGTATTCTATTTACCTCTTTGACTTCTTTCTTATTTATTTTGTGGTTTGATTTATCTAATTCTGAGAGTGCAAGTTTGAGATCTCCCACTATTATAGTTTTGCTGTCTATTTCTTCTTGCAGCTCTCTTAATTTCTCTTTTAAGAATTTAGATGCTACACTACTTGGTGCATATATGTTTAATATTGATACTGCTTCGTTATCTATGCTACCCTTAAGTAAGATATAATGCCCTTCCTTATCTCTTTTAATTAGATCAATTTTTGCTTTTGCTTGATCTGAGATGAGGATGGCTACCCCTGTTTTTTTGGCTTCACCTGAAGCATAGTAGATTCTGCTCCAACCTTTTACCTTTATTTTGTATGTATCACCCTGTTTCGGGTGTGTTTCCTGTAAACAACATATTGTAGGATTCTGGCTTTTAATCCAGTCTGCTAACTGCTTCCTCTTTATGGGGGAGTTTACCCCATTCACATTTATGGTTAAAATGACCAATTCTATATTGCTTGCCATCCTGTTAATCCCTGCTTATACTTTTCTTCTTTCCTTCCCCCTTATCCCCCTCCACAGTCTTAAACTTGTGAGCACCACTTGCTTTTCACAGCCCTCCCTTTTTAGTATCCTTCCCCCACCTTAAAATTCCTCCCCCTATTTTACCCCTTTTCCTCACAATTTCTGTATTCCCTTCCTCTTAGTTTACTCCTTCCCTTTTCACTTTTTCCCTCCCACTTTTGAATGAAATGGAAGGAGTTTCACAATAAATCGAATATGTCTATTGATACACACTATGTTCATCCCCCTCCCTTCTTTCTCTCAGATATAATAGGTTACCTTTGCCTCTTCATGAGATGTAATACCACCATTTTACCCTTTTTTATGATATAATTTCCTTTCCACTTCTAGTTTCAAGGACAAATTATACATGTGTCCTTTATATATCTTTATGGCAGAAATATAATTCTCAACATTTCTTTTTACCTTTTTAGAAATCTCTTGAGTTCTGTATTTGAAGATCAAACTTTTTGTGTAGATCTTGTTTTTTCATCAAGAATAGATAGAATTCATTTATTTCATTAAATGTCCATCTTTTTCCCTAGAAAAAGATGCTCATTTTTGCTGGGTATGTTATTCTTGGTTGCATACCAAGTTCCTTAGCCTTTCAAAATATCATATTTCAGGCTCTTTGCGCCTTTAATATGGACACTGCTAGATCCTGGGTTATCCTAATTGTGGCTCCTCCATATCTGAATTGATTTTTTTCTAGCAGCTTGCAATATTTTTTCCTTTGTCTGATGGTTCTTGAACTTGGCCACTATATTTCTTGGCATTTTGATTTTAGAGTCCCTTTCAGTAGGTGATTAATGAATTTTTTCAATGTCTATTTTACCATCTGTTTCTAAACCGTCTGGGCAGTTCTCTTTGATAATTTCCTGGAAAATAGTGTCCATCCTCTTTTTTTCCTCATATTTTTCAGGGAGTCCAATTATTCTCTAATTGTCTCTCCTGGATCTATTTTCCAGGTCTGTTATCTTCTCAATAAGGTACTTGACATTCTTTTCCATTGTTTTATTTTTCTGGTTTTGCTTGACTACTTCTTGGTTTCTCCTTGAGTCATTTAATTCTACTTTTTGATTCTGATTTTCAATGATGTATTTTCTTCACTCACTTTTTAAAAATATCTTTTTGTAATTGTCCAACTGAGTTTTTAAGTGTTTTTTTCTTCTATGGAATTTTTTTTTCCATTTCATTAATTTTACTTTTAGAGAGCTGTTTTCTTTTTCCAACTCACTAATTTTATTTCTCAATGATTTGATTTCTTTATCCACTCTTGATGACTTCTCCAGGCTCTCTTGCCAAGCTTCCCTTTCCTTTTCCCATTTCTCTTCCAGCTCTCTTGTGAGAGCCTTTTTGATTTCCTCTATGAGAGTCTTGTGTATTGAGGAGCAGATCATATCCCCCTTAGGGGATTCCTCTGGAGACAGTCTGCTTTTAGTCTCCTCAGGGTTTGAAGTCTGCTCACTATCCATACAGAAGCTGTCAATGATTAGAGCCCTTTTCCATTTTTTTTTTTTTCATTTTGTCAGAGAAGAATAAAAAAAAAAAAAAACTGACAAGAGAAACAATTTGTCTGGTTTTTTTTTGGGGGAGGACCGGATGGTGTTACAAGGCTTCTTCTACAGACTGTGGGAGACAGCAGCAAGGCACTAGCAGGACAGCAATGGCTGCGCTGCGTCTGTGCTCTGAGGCTCTAAGAACGGGCTGAGTCACTCCAGGTGGGGATGGGAGTGGCCAGGTCCTGAGAGATGCTAGCTTTTTGGAGTTTTATTCTTTACCTCCTGTGTTTACACCTTCTCTGCTGATCCTGGCTTGCTCCTAAGATGGAATATCCACACTGTGGTAAAGGTCTCCAATGAAACAGCAGAGATCAAACCCCTCCTACTTCTGGTCTGAGCAATGTGAGCTGTTTGCCTCACTCTCCCTACTTGCCCTCAGCCTGCACCAGTCTATTCGTCCCCTCCCCCGAGCAAAAACATACCTTTTCTGGAGAATTTCAAGAATGTCTTCTGTTGGTAATTATTTATGGTTTTTTGTTTTGTTTTGTTTTGTTTTTTTTTCCAGTTAAGCATTAATTCCGAGGCTTGTCATGAAGTAAATTCTGAGAGAAACCATGGAGCTCAAGCAGCTGTGTGCCTCCTCTCCGCCATCTTGGCCAGAAGTCCAAAAATAATTCTCAATAAGACTGATTGATGCAGGACTTCAAAACCTGCAGGAATCATTGGATTCCCTGACACATGAAGTTATGGACAATAGTTTGCTTTTGGACTATTTCTTGACTGCTGAAGGGGGTTTATGTGTGGTTGTAAATTGATAGTTATTTTTTTACACCTTCCTTCTGGAACTCATGGAAATCTTTATAGTATTTTGTTTATTCATATTGTTTGTTATGTTACTATTTGCTTATATGATATTACAACTTGCCTGTGTGATTCCTCCCATGGAATGGATTTAATCATTAGTATATACTTACTTCAATTAAAACAAAAGAAAGGGTGAGATGTAAAGGGTCACAGTCAGTGGGGAAACTCTGAGTAAGGTATAAAACTCTTCAGCCCAGAGGGAACCTGTTAACAATGTCTGGTTCGGCTCCACATCTCCCCTAAGAGCTCTTGGCTTTTCTGAGAAGTCAGGGGGTGGTGATAATCTGTGTTGAAATTGAAGCAGAGTGGTATCAGGTGGAAGAGTGATACCAGATGGCAAACTACATACAATAGCAAGTTGCTTATGTGGTCTCACATGCACAGTGTTGTTTTTGTTACATTATAAAAAGGGGAAAGCCCTTGAAATAAACTCTATTTTTCCATCATCCTTGGGAATTCCACCTCACCACTTCTCCACTAGGAAGAGATATTTTAATCACCCCGGTTGGGGGCTCTAGAAACCAACAGTACATTTTGTCACCCCAACTTGGGGACTCTAGAAAGCAGGACATAACAGTTTCTACCATGAACTACAGAAAGACTTCATGAAATAAAGATGAAAAAATGAGCAACATGGCCATTGGAAGCTATGCAAGTGAGGTGTGACCACTGTGTAAGCTCAATGAATAAATATATCCTGTCGGGATCCTTCAGAAATTTGAATGTTATGCATTCAAAATCTGATGAATGGTCTATAAGTAAGCTGTATGATCTTGGATGAGTTATTTTCCCTATCTAGTTTTTGGTTTCCTTATCAATCCTTTTTACCTTGTCTTGGAAGCACAAATAGAGCAAATTTTTTGTTTCTGTTGCCTGATGGAGAAATGGGGATGTAAGGGTCAATTAAATATAGTGATTAAAAGAGAAATGATCTGTATTATATACAAAGCTCTCCACAAAACTGAAATAGACTTAGGGAGTTTTAGGTGGAAGTAAGGTCATGGAGCCAAGGAAAAATATACAAGAATGGCATGGTTCCTTGAGACCAGTGCCAGGAAGGTAAAACCCAGAATAAGTTGAGGTTTGTGAAATCTGCCAAATGCAACAAAAAGTGTTTTTTAAAGGGTTTTTTTGGGGGAGGAAAAAAGTGGGGTGTGGCAAGAAGACAGGTCTATTGATTGAGATGGATCAGGGTAATTTTAGTGGGAAAATTGGGTCTATCTAGCAGCTACTTTGCTGATCTGTCTCTGTTAACAAGGAAAGTAAGAGATGATATAGTTCAGTGGAAAGATCAAGAACTGATTGGAGTCAGAGAAGTGGAGTTCTATTGCTAGCCTTGCCATTTAATAGATTTAGGTCCAGTTTTTAAACCTTTGGGCATTAGTTTCTCATGTGTAAAATTGGGGATATGAGCCTCTCAACTTACCCTATGATCTCCAGACTGGAAAAGGTAGGAAAACCAAACAGTCAAAAGGAAATAGGTGTTTATATTTAAGCACCTGGAAAATCTAATTGATAAAACCTGGCCTTCTCTCTTTTTCAGGACTCTATTGCTGTAGAGCTATCCCTCTGGGAATACAGCTGAATTGGTCAATTGGGTGACACAATTCCATTCCTTACTTCCTTCATTCCCCATAATCTTACTTGGAGTTCTCTGTCTAAAAGAACATAAATTGTTATTATTGTTTTTTGCTTGTTGAAATTTTTGGACTGGGCTTCTTTCTTAAGGACAAACTTTAACCTCAAATCATTTTAACTTTTGGATTTAGCTTAGGTTAAGCCCAAATAGACATGGGCCCAAATTAACTCAGAGTGCAAGTAGCAATTTTTCAGTTTGGGCCAGAAAACCAGATTGGTTTTCCCTCCCAGATTGGACTTTTTTGTTTTTCTGGGACTAGGAAAAAGAGGCCATTATTTGCCTTATTCCTTTCTTATCTAACCTTAATCACTAAATGAGTGGTGACCTAAATCAAACTGACCTAAGCTTTAAAAGGCCATGGTCTCCCAAAGCATCCAGAGCTATCTCTAGTTATCCTGATTTATATTTTATCACTGATTTATATTTTATCACTGGAACCAGATGATTCTGGAAGTAAGACTGAGGCTGATGACTTTGCAGAACCCACCATGAATCAAATCCATTTCACTTGCATGTCATGGCATCATCTCTCTGATGCCATGATCCTATTCTGAGAACAAAGGACAAAGAATAACTGACATGTTTTATACATAACATGTATCTATGTGTACAAAGTTTCACAATGCTATATATTTTGAGCTTTAGAGTGAGTAATTTTTTTGAGACAGGTACTTTGGTTCATCATTACCTCTCTTTCGATGAGAAAATTAACTCTCAAAGTAAAGTGACTTGTTCAAGATCACATTGCTAATAAGTATCAAAGATGGCAGGTGGCTTAGTTATAACGTCTTTTCACTCTATTTACCTCAGTTTCTTTATCTGTAAAATAAACTGGAGGAGAAAATAGCAAACCACTCTGAATAGGATCAGTGAATAAAATACCAGCCCTTTAGTCAGGAGAATCTGAGTCCAAATGTAGCCTTGGACACTTACTACTTACTAGTGTTTTGACCCTAAGCAAATCACTTAATCCCAATTGCCTCAGGAAAAAAAAATGAGATAAACATCCAATGATACAGGATCAGATCAGAGACATAATATTCTCTTTAATTTTATGAATTCAGCTAATTCAAGATACTGAGATTTACAATCTGGTATCTATTCCTAATTTCATACTAATCCTATTCTTTTATTGTTTATTAGTGATCTTAACAATTAAATCAAATAATTTTTTCTTCATTTCTTTGACTTTTCTGCATTTTTTTATATTGTTGACCAATCTCTTCTTCCTATTAACCCTCTTCTCTTTAGGCTTTTGGGATAGTGTGCTCCTCTGGTTCTTTTACATTTCCTAGAACACCTTTGGTTTCTTGTCCCTTGATCATGGTTATCTCTCAGAGTTCTATTCTGTCATCTCTTAGTTCTCCATCCTCTCTCCTATAAATATCTCACCTACTTTTAGGGATTCAATGATCTTCACAGATAATTTCAAAATATTCAATTCTAATTTTTTACCAAAAGTTTTCCAAAACATCAACTGATAGACATCTTCATGTGAATGTCCAGTTGGCATGACAAGTGTCTAAAAGAGAATTTATCTCCCCCTTCCTTCCTCTGCTGACTTATAATTTCTCTCCTCCAAACTACCCTATTTCTATTATTGTACCACCATGCTCTCACTCACTCAGGTTCATTATCATGGATTCATCCTAGCCTATTTCCTTTTTTTCTTGAAATTCTAATCAGCTGCCACCTAGTATCCATATCAGTTTTCTCTTTCCTGGCCAGCCCCCTAGATCAATCATTCATTGTCCTTTGTACAACTGAAATTATCTTCTAATTGATTTTCTTGTTTCTGGACTCTTCTTTTTCAAGCCAATCTCAAACTAGCTGCAATAATAATCTTACACAACTGTGACCATATAACTTTTGCCAGCTCAAAACCCTTCAGTGGCTCCCTATTATTGCCATTAAGATAAAATACAAATTCATTAATCTGGCATTTAAGATACACTGTAATCCACTCCCCCCCACCTCAAGTCTTGTTTTCATAATATAATTTTTTAGCTAGAATAATTCATTCAGAAAATAATTAATCTCTACCTCTGTGCATTTGCACAGGTAAATCCTGTAAGTCATTACTATGATGAATTTCTTTCCCACTCCCCCCTCTCTGAATCATCTTTTTTTCCAGGTTCAACTCAAGCCATCCTCCCATCTTCCAAGCTATCAGTGATTTTTCCTTCTAAAATTACTTGTGCACTCATTTTCATTTTTGAAATCCAAGTCCAGCTTTATGTATAGTTAGAAAAGAAATGCCTATTGAATTGAATTATGAAATCACCATCTGGAAAAGTTTAAAGTGACCCAAATTGAAATCTCTTATCTATTATTAGTTTCCTAAAAACATTGTTTTGGCAATAGGTCACTTCCTGGGTTAAATTCTTCTAATTCAGTCATTACTTTGGGTATTTTTAGGAAGAAAGATCTGTGCTGGTTACTTGACTAGTGCCTCTATAGCCACCTGGATTACCGGGTAAAAGTTTAAGCAAAATGAAGTATTAGAAATTTGGTTTTTGCCTCTGTTTTCTTGGGGTTGGGAAATAGTTAGGGGCATCTTATGCTTCTCCCCATAAATCATATGGCACTGTTATGAGACAGTAGGGCTAGGTGCAAGAAGGGTCCATTATATCTTAAGGAAATGATTATGGAGACTAGCAGAGAGGTATGCCATTTTCCCTAATATTTACTGAATTGCTTGGTCTTTAACTCTTTAGAGTTCACATACTAAAATGTCAAAAAGATTAGTTCCAGATTGATTTCTAGAATAACACACACACATATATCCAAACCTTTCATTTGATAGGAGATAATGGAGATTTTGTGACATGAAAAGACTTGTCCAAGATCAGTTGATAAATTCAATTAGATACTGACAAACCTGGTATTAGAGCCCAAATCATGTGTCTTCTAGTCCTAGAAATCCCATGCTTCTTCCCCTACAACACTGCCTCCGACTAAAGCATATTGTGCCAAAAACAGAATCAAGTCTCACTAATTTGAGTAATTTGGCAAAAGGGTGAGCATAAATCAAAAATATCCTCACTGAAGCAATTTTGTGACATTTTCCAGTTGATTCAGTAACTAGAGTGGCAGTCAGAGGTAACTAAGCACATTATCAGGTAGGAAGGAGCCTGCTAGCCTGAAATATCTCAAAGTCTAGCCCAACCAAAGACCACAGATTTCATGTCAGTGGAGTTCAAATTACTGAGGTTTTATTGTATAAATGGTTGGTTTAAACAATGCAAAGCAGGAAGGAAAGTTTTTCTCCTCATGCTGTCCCACTGATACAAATCTCTTTATGTGAGATAAAAGTGTGATACATACACACAACATATGTACATTATATATGTCTTGGCAGTTCTGAACAGCTTGGTGTGCAAGTCTTTTATAGACTACAGGTGAAATGTTTATATTTTTATTGTCAGAACATCATATATGGTGGTTTGTGAGGAACACTCCACAGTGTGATGGCATGGCCTTTATTTCTTTTGACATGCCTAGAATTAGTATGGGGGGAAAAAAAAAAAACTGATGGTAAGATTGGAGTAACCATTTGAAGCTTTAACAATCCCCCAAGCAAATACACGTTTTACTTATCACAGTTTCTGGTTTGATTTGCTAATCTGACTCCCACTGGGTTCGTTTTTTTTTTTTTTTTTTTTTTTTGTTTGTTTTTGTTTTTGAAATACCTTTTTATGAAGGCTCATTGCTTTGGAAAAAGCTAAGCAAAAATTCAAGTTCAGAGGTTTATTCAGTCTTTCCAGTTATGAAATTCATTTAGTACTGAAGTCCAAGCTGAGTAACAAGTACCCTGAATCCTGTCTTGCATATTTGCAGGAGACTGCAAATATGCTTTTCTGAAGACTTTTCAACCCCACATTGGACTGTGGGGGATATTCTCTCTGGGAAGGCAGAAATGACAGTTTGAGTACTTTAAACCTAATTTCTTAAAACTTGAAACCAATACAATTTTCATCATTCTATCATTTAAGTTAGTGTGAGGCCACAAACTTATTCCCGCTTGTATTTATCCAAGGAATTAATACATCCATATAGAGTATATAAACCGTAACAAATGCCATCCAAGGAAAATTCTAGGGATTTTTTTTTTTAATGTAGTAATAAAGACTAGCCCTTTGGGGACCAGTTTGGAACATTAATCTATGTCCACTTGATCCCTCTATAACAGTCCTACTCTTTTTCATCCACATCGTGGTCAAAGAAAAAGGAGACGTTTTACGAGTCAGGTTTTCTTCTCTCAGAGCAGACCCCAGAAGCACAAAGAATTTTCAAGTCAAAAGGAGCAGACAGGGTCTGCTCCTTCCAGCTGCTGGCTTCCTGTGGTGTTAGCCTGCGTTTTCCACGGAGTCCGAGCCTCCCTCAGAGATCGATCGTAAGGTAAGGTGGCAAAGGAGTTTTTCAGCTGACAGTTAATGAAGAGTAGGATGATAGACACTGACAGGAGTAGGAAGAAGAACAACACGAGGTAAGTCACCAGGTCTGGCTTACTTATCTCCCCCTCCTTGAGACCCCGGGCTGTCGACACGTAGAGAGCAGAAGAGCTCACAGGCTTCGTGGTCCCGCTCCCATACAGGGTGCTGGTGTGCAGCGGGAGCGGGACTTCGGCGGCACTGGTGGAATTGAAGAGTTCGCCATACATGTTCCCGCGTAGGCACCCGAGCTGTAGGGGGTCAAGGCAGGCCAGAGCCGCCGGCCACCTCGCTAGGACCGCACCTGCTCCCTTACGGGCCTCAGACGCTGTTCCCCTCTAACCTACGGGAAGCCAGCCCTTCTTGGGATGCAATCCCACCCAGCTCCCGCCGCGTCTTTTCATCTGACCGCAGACGATCGGGCTGGAGGGAAAGTGGGAGCGAAGCCCTTCCGAGGCTGGCGTCTGGTGTCCCCACTGTCTCTCTTGGCGCACTCCAGGAGCCGCCTCGGTGGAGTTAGGCGAAGAGGAACGAGGCGCTACGCGGCGGGTGCAGAGGCAACAGAGAGGTGCGCCGTAGTCCGGTCGGGCCCAAGAAACCGGCAGCCTCTGGAGCCCAGGAAGAGACACTCACCTGGGTGACGAGTCCCTAGGGTTCTCAGTACATAGATTGAACCCTTTCTTCTGAGCGCCCACACCGAAGATGGCATGCTTCCAGCGGGTTGCCGGGAGGGAGTCCCGAAAGCCGCATGGTTGGACCGAGAGGCAATTGCTTCCTAAATTAGAGATAGGCGGTCGAAAGCTATCCGTTCCCGCGAGGTTCGCATTCTCTGCGCCACATAATCTTGCTCCCCTGAGCGGCGCCGTAACCACAGTGTCCCCTTAACTGCTGGGAAGGTTTGATTTCTTAAAAAGCTCAGCCTTCCGGGCCGTAGGCTCGGGTCCCCCTCGGGCTGCTCGCCCCACCCTTCTACTTCTTCCTCCCTACCCCCACCCCCAGAAATATGTTAGCACAGAGGCTACAGGCTCGGTCAGTTCCAGCTGAGTTGGGCTCCGGGTTGTGCAGCAAGGACGCGCATCCTTTCTACGCCTCGCGGGTCTCCAGTCTGACTTGATGAGTCTCTAAAATGCTGTTTCTTCCCTCATGAGCCAGTGATCTTAGGTGTTTCTTTGTTTGTTTTTTTCGAAAGCGGATTTGCTAGAAGCTTTTGAATATACCTGGAACCCAGAAGTCTCGAATTGAAGTGTAGCAATCCAGCTGGCTAAGGGCTGAAGAGTGTGCCCGAGGGGAAGGAGCCTTTCTGCATTAGCACCTTAGGCAAAGCTGCTGAGAATAGGTGATTGTAGGGTCTACTGAGCAGGTTTTTTCTATTGGTTTTTAGGTCTCTCTGCCTTTGATTAGTATGAAGATTTCACATTTCTTGGACGTTTACCTTTCGCTTCTGGCCTTAAGGAGGCTTTTGTCTGCATTTTTCCTTCCTAGCCATGTCCAAGCCAAATTTTCATTCGTTGTACCCAAGCAAGAATGGTTAAGACTAAAGATTGCTTTATGAAAAATCTCGATCTTTTTTCCTGTTGAGCTTAAACACGCTGGTGTTTCTACCGGAATGCAAATAACAACAAGAGATGTATTTTACCTCCCAATTGTCTCTTAGCAAGGAAATGCTGGTCGCGGGGACAAGTTTAGGTCTTGGAGGTCATTGTAATTGTAAAGTTCAGCTTGTTTCCCTGCAATCAGCTCTCCTGAAGTATCACACTTTCCGTTCCATTGTGTAAAGGAGATCTTTCCCAACTTGTAGACTTTTCCATCTTCATATCCCCAGCATTTATTGTGAAGGGGGAGGGAAACTGTGTTCCCTTTCAAATTATCACTCTGAAACTGTGTTCCCTTTTGATCTGTGATCCCTTTTGGAGTCTCCCCCCAGATAAGTTAGCTTTAGGGGATACCAGACCCTTTGATTCAAATGGAAATCTTGATCAAAAAGCATCCCTTTTGAAGAATCGTTAATTTCAATTGGAGATCTGGGCCGGATACCTGAGCCTCAAAGATTCTTTTTAAAAGGGCAGTTTCTGAACTCACACCAGAGCAGCTTGCTAGAATCCTGCCGGATGAGAAAGCATTCTCCCCGGAGTGTCAGCCCCCATTTCCCTAATAAAACTCTGCCACTAAAGAAGTCAGTCTCTTATCACAGCTGGCTTCCTATCCAACAATAAACTTTCATTTTTGCCAATTAATATTTCGGGTTACATGAATTCTTTCATGAAGAACTTCTGCACTAACCAAAATGGGATTTTAACAATTCTCTGTCTGCCCCTAACCTCATCACCACTAATCTCATCAATTGCACATAACAAACCTTGGTAAATCTAGGAAGATCTATTAAGAATTTCGGGAGTAGAAAATTTGCCTGTGAAGAACAGAATGCAACCTGAAAGTCTAGATCTAAGCTGGTTGTGATTAGGTTTTTTAAATCAAAAGGATAACCTGGTATTATAGTAACTTGGTCTCCAACCAAAATATTTATCTTACCACATTTGTCCTTAGAGTTCCAGTCATTGGTAATTTAGAGAAATAATCTTATTTTTAAAAGTGTTCATCAAATCCCTTTGCATCTCTTGCTCCTCATCTCTTATGGTCATTAGGATCCTTTGCCCAAAAGTAGTTCAGCCTTTAATAGCAAAAAGAGAAAAGACTCACCTATTTTCCAGAACTCCAGCTCTTTTAAATACTGGCCAGGAGAAAGGGTACATAGTCTGCTTAATAACATGTTTCTGTTATTAAATTTGTGTTAGTTGTCTCTCACTTTCCCTTAGTAACATACACAGAAAAGAGCCAGGAGTGATTTACCCAAGAGAAATAGCTCAAATATATAAACTAGCAGAGGGAAAAAAAAATAATATATAAAGACAGATCATCACTTGAGCCATTTTTAGTTAAGTTCACTAGTAAGTTAATACCAGGAAAGGGAGGAGATTCAAGAAGAAATATTAGAGAGGACAGCCTTCAAGGAGACAGGGGAGGCATGTAAAAAGTATTTTCACAGCATAGCAGAATTTGGACTAACTCACCCGCAATTACTAGGAGAGTGGATATCATCTTTAAGGTTTCCACTAACGTTCTCAGATTTCTATTACATACAATTTGATAACTAGTGGTGGCAAGTTGTAAAGGAGAATTGGACTAGATGTCAAGAGATCTGAGTCCCATTATTATCTTTGCCTATTCACTGTATGACCTTGAACTATGTAATTCTCTACTGAGGAAGTTTCCCTCAATTTGAATGAGGGAGTTGAAGTAGTTCTCCAACCCTGAAATTCTTTGCCCTTTGTCTGTCTGGTGCATCAGGGATGGGTTTCTTTTTTTAGCGGTTAAAACAAGGGAATATTTTTGATATCAAAACAAACTCTCTTTCTCAGGGGAATAAAGATCACTCAAGGAAAGCTAAAATATCTATCTTTTTGAACCTGAAGAAGGAATTTGCCATTCAATCATGCAGAGATTCACTATGCTTCATGGACATTAACCTATGAAGCTGTGTTAGTCCTGCATATCAGCCTAGGTAACAAAAAAACAAACAAAAGAAAACAAAACAAAAAAAACTAAATTGCAGCATCAGAGTGGAACCAGGGAATATACATTTCTATTTAAAGTTCACAGAGCACTTTTTTACATCTCTATAAAGTAGGTAATATGTCTTATTCCCCCACTCACTTTGTATAAATGAGGAAACTGAGGAACAGTTAAAATGGCTTATCTAAGATCACATAGTTATCAGAGCCAGAGTTTGTTGGATCTTTTGACTTGGGTTCAGTTACCTTTCTTTAACTTTCTTCTTTTAAATGTTAACGAACAATTATTTATATTTTGTCTGTTAGGAAAGCTCACCTGAATAAGAGGTGATAAGTAAAGGGTAAGTGTAAGCCTTCTAGATGCCTAGTAAGAAGTGACCAATTTGGATACAGCTTGAACTCTGGAGCAGCAGTCTTAGGAACCAGATATGGGGGAGTACCTTCTTTATTGTCACTCATTTGCCAAGTCTTATATTATCTCCTGAACATGTTTCCTTTTCTGTAAATCACTCTATAATCACTTTAGTTCCAGACCTCATCAACTTTCACGTGGACTACTGAAATATCTTCTTACTTGGTCTTTATACATGCAGTTTTTCCCATTTCCAATCCTTTTTTCCCCTGACACTCTATTATGGCAGTGTAGGTCTAACAATGACACTCCTTTGCTCAAAATGCTTTAGTGGCTCCCCATTGCCTGTAAATTAAAAGATAAACTCCTGTATTTGGCATTTAAATCCCTTCACAATCTGTTTCTAAACTCTCCTTTCAGATTTATTGTACATTATTCTCTCATATATATTCCATGACTTGCATATAACATTTCAGTTACATTCCTATGTCTTTGCATGGTCTATACCTCATATATGGGATGCTTATTCCATATATATACACCCTTGAAATTCTTTGTAGAGGGTGGAACTTTGGAGAAGCATACTTGAAAGAAACCAGGTGTTAACTCAATGTAATAGATGAGATAATGGTTTTCTAGCTCACATATATCTAGTATGACATGATGATATAATCACTCTAGATTGGCTTATACTTAGTATATTGTAATGATGTAATTATAATGGGATATTTAAACTGAGGACAAAGTCAGATTCAGATGGAGACTGGTTTCTACACACCTCCTTCCTCTCTCTCCACCAACAAAAAATGACCCTCCTTCTCCTACTCCACCCTGTGATTTCCCTTCTCCTTCTTTGTCCACATCCACAGATTGAGCCAAGACAGCATAGTTGGGGAGGGTCATTCTCCAAGCATATGTTAATAGAGAATTGTCCAACTGGTAATTAGCCTTAAGTGCTAGGCTATCCTGGTTAAGTGCATCTGCTCAGTTCTAGCCCTTTACAAGATGGTATAGTGGATAGATAGCTAGACTGTGGAACATGAAGACTTGCGTTCAAATGTAGCCTCAACATTCATTACCTATGTGACTCTGGGCAAGTCACGTCATCTATTGCATCATTAAATGAGGACAACTTTCTTATTGCTCTTCTCTTCCAATCTTCCAGTTTTCTCAAACTTTGGCTCATTATACCATCATCATGGAAGCCCAAGGCAAATTTTCTTAAAGCTTAGATTTGATGCATGACTAGGGTGTCTCTAAAAGCAAGTGTTAAATGCCCAAGACTCATAATAAGCACGTATTGACAAATATTTAAAAGATGAAGTAGTATCTCCTATTATATACTCTACCATGAGCCTGGTATTTAAACATTAAAACATACCACATTTTGTGGGATTATTGAATATGCATTTTATCTTCATTTCTGTCAGATCAACTCATTTATAGATCCATATTTTCTAGCAAGCTGGAGTATGACTTGTGCTAATTTTCCTGCAAGTGGTCATCTTATCTTCCAAGAAGTTGCTTCAGATGTACCCTCCTATTACATTAGTACTTAGATTCAGGAGTATCTGATCTATCAAATTTATAGGGTCCAGCAGATGAAAGGTACTCATAATTCCTCCCCCCACCCCAATAATCTCCCATCTCCCAAAAAATTCTTTTTGGATGGGTCTGTTTGGAGACAGATACTGCAATTCTTCTGTAAATTCTATAACTTAGAACATTGGCAGGTAGCACTGAAATGTTAAGTATTTTATCTATTGTTTCCAAGATAGTATTTATATAAGGAAGGGCTTTAACTCAGATCATCCTGACTTCAAGATTTACATTTATATTATTGTTATATATTTTAAGGTATTGTGATTATGATATGATTATTATTTTATTTTATTAAATGTAGGCTTCATTTTAGCCACAGGCCTCATGTTGAACTGCTAGAAGGAATAGATGATCTTTAAGGCATGCCTGATTTAGAAACAATAACTGATCTCCTTGCATTGAGAATAGAAGTTGGGGAAAGGAAATGGGTTCAGGCTTCTAAGAGGATTGCTTTCCAAAGGTCCACTTCTCAGAGCCAGGAGGCAGGGAAAAAGGTAAGAGGACTTTGATAAGACTGATTCTGATTGTGAAAGGAATAAATATATTGTTCTTTACTACTTCTTGGTTGGTTGGTAGACCTCTAACCCTGCCTAGGAGATAATTTTTTTCTTATGGCTCAAGGAACTGAGTTGGGCAGTGGTCTGTCCATATTCAAGATTTTCTTCACAATGGTACTTCCTCTCTTTCCTAGCTTAATTTGACATTGTGTATGTACTTTCTGGGCAAACTAGATGAATCCCTTCTATAGGTATTTTAGATCAGTTCATTTCAACAAATACTCATTAAGCACCTACTTTGTGTAAAGCACATCTACTATTTTTCTCTCTATGTCTTTGCTTATGGTGTTTCCTGTGCCTTAATTAGTTTTCTTCTTGAAAAACCCACTCATCAGAATATTATTGTTCTGTAAGAAATGACCAACAGGATGATTTCAGAAAGGCCTGGAGACACTTACATGAACTGATGCTGAGTGAAATGAGCAGGACCAGGAGATCATTATATACTTCAACAACAATACTATATGATGATCAATTCTGATGGACGAGGCCCTCTCCAACAATGAGATGAATCAAATCAGTTCCAATAGAGCAGTAATGAACTGAACCAGCTACACCCAGTGAAAGAACTCTGGGAGTTGACTATGAACCACTACATAAAATTCTCAATCCTTCTATTTTAGTCTGCCTACATTTTTTATTTCTTTCACAGGCTAATTGTACACTGTTTCAAAGTTTGATTCTTTTTGTACAGCAAAATAATTGTTTGGACATGTATACATATATTGTATTTAACTTATACTTTAACATATTTAACATGTATTGGTCAACCTGCCTGGGGGAAGGAGTGGGGGAAGGAGGGGAAAAGTTGAGACAAAAGGTTTTGCAATTGTCGATGCTGGAAAATTACCTATGCACAATTTTTTTTGTAAAAACTAAATAAATAAATTTTAAAAAAAGAAATAAAAAGGATCCATTTCTAAAAAAACCCCAAAAAACAAAAAACAAAAAACCTATTCATCATTCAGAATCCAGTTTAAATGGCCCTTCTTTAAAAAAGCCCTCCCTGGAGCATAGTTAATGAAGCAATATCAATATTAAGCATATATGCACCAAGTGGCGTAACATCTAAATTCTTAAAGGAGAAATTAAGAGAGCTGCAAGAAGAAATAGACAGCAAAACTATAATAGTGGGAAATCTCAACCTAGCACTCTTAGAATTAGATAAATGAAACCACAAAATAAATTTACCAAAGTTACAAAGAGGTAACTAGAATACTAAAAAAGTTAGGTGTGCTAGATCTTTGGAGAAAACTAAATGGAGACAGAAAGGAGTACACTTTCTTCTCAGTAGTTCATAGAACCTATACAAAAATTAACCATAAATATTAGAGCATAAAAACTTCAAATTCAAATGCAGAAAGGCAGAAATGCTGAATTCATCCTTTTTTATATCACAATACAATGAAAATTACATTCTATAAAAAGCAAGGGGAAAATAATTTAAGCTAAATAATCTCATCCTAAAGAATGATTAGGTAAAACAGAAAATCATAGATATAATTAATAATTTCATCCAAAAAAATGACAATAATGAGATGACATACCAAGATGTGTGGGATGCAGCCAAAATGGTAGTAAGGGGGGATTTTATATCTCTAGAAGCCTACTTGCATAAAATAGAGAAAGAGAAGGTCAATGAATTGGCCTTGCAACTAAAAAAGTTAAAAAAAGAAGCACATCTAAAACCCCAAGTTAAACACTAAACTTGAAATTCTAAAAATAAAAGGAGAGATTAATAAAATTGAAAGTAAAAAAACCTACTGAATTAATTAATAAAACTAAGAATTGGTTCTATGAAAAAACCAACAAAAAAGAAAAACTCTTAGTAAATTTGATTAGAAAAACGAAAGAGGAAAATCAAATTGTTAGTCTTAAGAATAAAAAGGGAGAACTTGCCACTAATGAAGAGGAAATTAGAGCAATAATTAGGAGTTGCTTTATCCAACTTTATGTCAATAAATTCGATAACTTAAATGAAATGGAAGAATACCTTAAAAAATATAGCTTGCCCAGATTAACAGAAGAAGAAAATAAGTTACTTAAAAGTCCCATTGTAGAAAAAGAAATAGAGCAAGCTATTAATCAACTCCCTAAGAAAAAATCCCCAGGACCAGATGGATTTACATGTGAATTCTACCAAAAATTTAAAGAACAATTAACTCCCATAAAAACTATTTGAAAAAATAGGGATTGAAAGAGTCCTACCAAATTCCTTTTATGACACAGGCATGGTACTGATACCTAAACCAGGTGGGTTGAAAATAGAGAAAGAAAATTATAGACCAATCTCCCTAATGAATGCTAAATCTTAAGTAAAATATTAGCAAAAAGATTACATAAAATCATCCCCAGGATAATACACATGATCAAGTAGGATTTATACCAGGAATGCAGGGCTGGTTCAATATTAGGAAAACTATTAGTATAATTGACTATATCAATAACCAAATTAATAAAAACCATATGATCATCTCAATAGATGCAGAAAAAGCATTTGATAAAATCCAATATCCATTCCTATTAAAAACACTTGAGAGTATACGAATAAATAGACTCTTCCTTAAAATAATCAGGAGCATATATTTAAAACTGTATGTAAACATCATATGTAATGGGGATAAACTGGAACCTTTACCAGTAAGATCAGGAATGAAACAAGATTGCCCAATATCACCATTACTATTGAATATTGTATTAGAAATGCTAACTTTGGCAATAAGAGTTGAGAAAGAGATTAAAGCAATTAGAGTAGGTGATGAGGAAAACAAATTATCACTCTTTGCAGATGATATGATGGTGTACTTAGAAAACCCCAGAGGTTCTACTAAAAAGCTATTAGAAATAATCCACAACTTTAGCAAAGTTGCAGGATACAAAATAAATCCTCATCATTTTTTTACATCACCAACAAAATCCAGCAGTTAGAGATACAAAGAGAAATTCCATTTAAAATAACTGTTGATAGCATAAAATGGGACTCTATCTGCCAAAGGAAAGTCAGGAACTATATGAGCAAAACTACAAAACACTTTCCATAAAAATAAAGTTAGATTTAAACAATTGGAAAAACATTAAGGACTCTTGGATAGGCTGAGCAAATATAATAAAGATGACAATACTACTTAAACTAATCTATTTATTTAGTGCTATACCAATCAGACTCCAAGAAACTATTTTAATGACTTAGAAAAAAATAACAACACAATTCATATGGAAAAACAAAAGGTCGAGAATTTCAAGGGAAGTAATTAAAAAAAAAAATCAAATGAAGGCGGCCTAGCTGTACCAGATCTAAAACTATATTATAAAGCAGCAGTCACCAAAACCATTTGGTATTGGCTAAGAAATAGACTAGATGATCAGTGGAATAGGTTAGGTTCACAGGATAAAATAGTCAATAACTATAGCAATCTAGTGTTTGATAAACCCAAAGGTCCCAACTTTTGGGATAAGAATTTAATATTTGACAAAAACTGCTGGGAAAACTGGAAATCAATATGGTGGAAACTAGGCACAAAACCATATTTAACATTGTACACTAAGATAAAATCAAAATGGGTTCATGATTTAGGCATAAAAAACGAGATTATAAATAAATTAGAGGACCATAGGATAGTATACCTCTCAGATTTGCAGAGGAGGAAGAAATTTGTGACCAAAAAAGAACTAGAGATCATTATTGATCACAAAACAGAAAATTTTGATTACCTCAAATTAAAAAGCTTTTGTACAAACAACACTAATGCAAACAAGATTAGAAGAGAAGCAATAAACTGGAAAAACATTTTTACAATTAAAGGTTCTGATAAAGGCCTCATTCCCAAAATATATAGAGAATTGACTCTAATTTATAAGAAATCATGCCATTCTCCAATTGATAAATGGTCAAAGAATATGAACAGACAATTTTCAGATGATGAAATTGAAACTATTTCTACCCATATGAAAGGGTGTTCCAAATCACTATTGATCAGAGAAATGAAAATTAAGACAACTGAGATACCACTACACACCTGTCAGATTGGCTAAAATGACAGGAAAAGATAATGATGAATGTTGGAGGGGATGTGGGAAAACTCGGACACTGATGCATTGTTGGTGGAGTTGTGAAAGAATCTAGCCATTCTGGAGAGCAATCTGGAATTATGCCCAAAAAGTTATCAAACAGTGCCTACCCTTTGATACAGCAGTGCTACTACTGGGCTTATATCCCAAGGAAATACTAAAGAAGGGAAAGGGACCTGTATGTGCCAAAATGTTTGTGGCAGCCCTTTTTATAGTGGCCACAAACTGGAAATTGAATGGATGCCCATCAATTGGAGAATGATTGGATAAATTGTGGTATATGAGTGTTATGGAATATTATTGTTCTGTAAGAAATGATCAATAGGATGAATACAGAGAGGCTTGGAAAGACTTACATGAACTGATGCTAAGTGAAATGAGCAGGATCAGGAGATCATTAGACATTTCAACAACAATACTATATGAGGTTCAATTCTGATGGAAGAAGATATCTTCGACAATGAGAAGATCCAATTCAGTTCCAATTGATCAATGATGGACAGAGTCAGCTACATCCATTGAAAGAACACTGGGAAATGAATATGGACTACTTGCATTTTTTTTTCTTCCCTGGTTATTTTTACCTTCTGAATCCGATATTTCTTATGCAACAAGAGAACTGTACGGATCTATACACATATATTGTATTTAAGATATACTTTAACATGTTTAATATGTATGAGACTGCCTGCCATTTAGAGGAGGGGGTGGAGAGAGGGAAGGGAAAAGTTGGAACAGAAGTGAGTGCAAGGGTCAATGCTGAAAAATTATCCATGCATATGGTTTGTCAATAAAAAGATATAATTAAAAATAAGAAAAAAGAAGAAACAATGAGCAGGATGCTCTTAGAACAGCATAGAAGACTTATATGAACTGATGCAAAATGAAATGAACAGAACCAAGAGAACATTGCACATAGAAACATCAATATTGTTTAATTGTGTACTATGAATAACTTAGCAATAGCTAATAACTTCAGCAATACAATAATTCAACACAATTCTTTAGCACTTTTAATGAAAACTGCTGTTCATGTTCAGAGAATGAAAGAAACTGAATACAGATCAAAAATACTTTTTTCTTTATTTTTCTTGGATTTCTTTTTGTGTTCCATGATTTTATAGATTGTCTTCCATGGAAATGTGTTGCACGATGATGCATGTATAACATATCAAATTGATTGCCTTTTTGATGAAGGGGTGAGGAAAGGGAGTGAGAGAATTTGGAATTAAAAATTTGAAAAAAAAAAGATATTAAATTGATTTTACATATAATTGGTAAAAATAAAATATTTAATAAGATTTGAAAAAAAAAAAAAAAGCTTTTCCTGGTCTTCTTGGAAATTATTATGTCCTATCTTTCACTTGGAGGCAGTTGATGAAATGAATAGAGGATGAACATAAATTCACAGAATCTGAAATCAAAAACATTTTTTTTTTTTGTGCTTTGGCAAGTCCCTTAACTTCTTTAGGCCTCCGTTTCCTCATTAGATAATTGTATAAAATGACCTCTAAGATATTTTCCAACTATGGAGGAGAAGGAGAGAGGGAACCATTATTAAATGCCTACAATATGCCAGGAATTGTGCTAAGCATTTTTTCAAATATTATTCAATTTGTTCTCTAAATCTGTGGTCCTATCTTCATGAATATTATTGGCTAGTATTAATGAGCTTTATACTGTGGTGGATCCTCAACTAGAGCTGGTAGAAAATCAATGGAAGCCTAACTCTGATGCATCTGGGACAAAGAGAGGATTTAAGGAAAGAGTTTCTGACAAAGGGGTTCCAGGAATTGTTTCCAAGGGAATTAGAGCAAGGGGTCAAATGTGGAGAGATGAAAATTTGTAGAAGTCAGGCATGGAGCTGTCATGGTTGGTCAAATAAATTGGCATGTTTTTGGTTCTGTGATCTCTTCTGTAGGCTGTTCTTCTCCTTGGGTACTTCCCCCACCTCAGTTAATTCCCCTCATCTATGCTGGAGCAAGACCCAGACAAGGGTCTTATACTTTGTACTTGTTTTGGCCTCTTATTGTAGTCTTCTCTGAATTATGCCAATGTATTCACTTCAAGGAGTTCAAGGTATTCAAGGATTTGGGATTTATTCTGTATTTATTCTGTATAGATAATCTCTCCACCAAAGCACATCGCTATCCCTCTATGCTTTAGTAGATGGCATAGTCATTCTAAGATTTGCCATAGCAGAAGAAATGATCACTCAATGGTCATCTCTCTATTGATTGAATAAAGCTTCTCTAAATTTACCTAAGCAGTTAGTCTGATGATAGTCATCTACCTCTTAAAGCCTTTTCAACTTGGTTATACCTGCTAGTATCTGGGCTTTTTGGGTTTAGCATTTAATGGTAATCTTTATAATATGATAAGGTGACTGAAGAAGATTATAGTGGAGAACTATAAAGCTCTTCTTTATGTATTATTAAATACTGCATATTAAATGTGCAGATCTACATGTATATTAAGTTGCTTCAGTCCTATTATTCAGTTCTATTATTAATGACAATATCATTAAGAAAATATTATGTGATATTAAAAAACAATACAACATAATATAATGAATCTAGATGACAGAGTAGAAAGATCACTGGATATGGAAGTCCTAGATATTTACTAGCTGTGTAATTCTGGGCAAATCACTTCAATCTCTGTCTACCCCAGTTTCCTTATTTATAAAGTGGAGATAATAATAACACCTGCCTTCCAGGGTAGCTGTGAGGATCAAATGAAATATTTGTAAAATATACTTTGTAAACCTTAAAGCAATATATAACTCTTAGTCATCATCATTATCATCCTCATGTACCACACTGAGATCTTCATGAAGGTTGAGACCATGTCTTAGTATTTTTTATTTTATGCAGCATCTCATATAGTACTCTGAACATAATGGCTAATAAATGTTTGAAATAAAGAATTTGTTCATTAAAATGAAATTTCTTGTATAAGGACTCTAACAAGTGATATCCAGCCTTTGCTTAAGCATCTCTAAAAATAGTAGGGGCAGCTAGATGGCGCAGTGGATAGAGCACCAGCCTTGAATTCAGGAGGACCAGAGTTCAAATCTGGTCTCAGACACTTTACATTTCCTAGTTGTGTGACCCTGGGCAAGTCACTTAACCCCAGCCTCAGGAAATAAATAAATAAATAAAACTAAAAATAGTAACTCACTAATTTTGGGGAAGCCATTTTCCTTTAAATAAGTTTTTTTAAATTAAAAAAGAAGTCTTTACTTGTCACCAAAATTTGATTTGTTATAGAAGATTTTGATGGCAGAATGCCTGGCACAAAGCAAACATTTAATAAAATGCTTGTTACCTTTCTACTTTGTTGCTTCCACCCATTGTTCCTAACTATACCCTCTGTGATTAGTGCTTCCATCTTATGAGAGTCTTTCAAATACCTGAAACCAGTGAAAAACCCCTGTTTAAACTATTTTTCTCTAGTCCAAACCTCCCAATTTCTTTCAATTGATTTAGACATATTTCTGTCGAGGTCTAGAATTTGTATTCTATACTGAAGCTCTTGGTGCAGAGGAAGATAATGACAAAGAACTTGCTATGCTATAATCTGCATGAGGAACTATGATGTGGAGGAGGAAATTTCATGTGGAAAAAAGGGAGATATTTGGGTCCCTGAGTAGTGGGCAAAGGGAGGGGAAAGGAAAATTTCTTAATGGTACTCTTCCAAATGTAATATGCAGACATTGCTGATACACTTAGCCTATCAATAGTCACCTCAGCTCTCTATAGAGGTAGAAAAAGAGGGATATTTTTGTAGGTCAGGACACCTGCAAAGCAGTATCTCATAGATAAATTAAAAAAAAAAAAAAAAAAAAAAAAAAAAAAGCACTCCCGTGTGAAAAGATTTACATCCTATATTCTGAGACACATTTTCATATGCAAAGTGTACCTCTTTCATACTTTGTCAATTTTGCTGATTGAAAGAAGCAAAGACAAAAACAAATGTAAGACTTGCTTATGAAAAAAAAATTGGAAAAAAGCCAGCCAGACAGACAATGAACCACCCAGGGAAAATACTGTCTCAGTGCCTTGTTTCTTGAATATGTTCATTTATAACTTGGGGAACTCTGAATCCCTAAACTGGTTTGTAATAACGTGGTTATGACCCAGATGGCAGAGATAAGAATAGTTGATAACCAGTTAGAATGATATCTTTCACTTAAGAAACCCAGCCCTGAATCAAGAAGGTCATTTTAAGAGAATATCTTAGAGCTTGGTGGAAGGGGGGTTGTATAGTTTTCTTCAATGCTATCTGCTGCCTGAGAGGCAAAAACTGGTCAGATTTCAGTCAAAGATGAGGAACTGGAAAAGATTCTATAAGTCCAAGAAAAGAGTCTTTGCCCTTTCTGAAAGAGTACACATTTTCTCAGCATTGAAGAGACCCAATTCAATAAAGTATTCCAAACCTGCAGAGAAATGAACTGCTTTGCAACAAAGGGACTCTTTGGTGCAATAACAGAGCAGGCTAGCCCAGCTATGGAGTAGTCAGCTTAGCCTTGAAGCCACCCAGGCCAGTTGTGGAACAGGTTATCTGTCCAATGAAGATGCCATGCACATCAGTAAGGCTAGTTCCTAAAAGGAGAAAGGACTTCAATCAGAGTTCCAGGGTAGTGAATTATTTTGGCCACCTGTGTTTCCCACAGTACTTTACTACAAGGGTATGTTGTTTGTATCCACTCTACTTATTGACCTTGTATGTATTTTAAAGAAGAGAGCCTCTCATATTTATACATAGAAGAGTATAAAATTATTTTTTACTTTGCTTTTTAAAAGAATGCTTTGGTTAAGAATTATTTGAATCAACTGATATTTAAGTGAGGAATCTTTTTGGTGGGGGCTCAGGAACTTCAAGTTTACTCCTAGAATCTTGACAGCAGTAGTTGTTAGGATTACTAGGTGAGAACTCAGGTTGTCTGGATGATTACTAGGTGAGAACTCAGGTTGTCTGGACAATGACAAGGTGAGAACTCAGGTTGACTTGATTAGAGGAGCAAGCTCATTGGTTGGAGTACTTCTTCCCAGAAGTCCTTGCATTATCCCATGCCCATTCTCTGGGAGGATAAAAGAGGACACCACTCCAGAGATAGAAGAAGTCTCTGCATTACATCAGTCTTGACGGGGCTCTCTGCAGGAAGGGAAGTCACTTCTCTGGACAAGAGTTAACGGCAACTGCCTGGAGACAATGGTTCCCTACAGGAAGAAGAATCTGTCTGAGATTTGAGTAGACACAGCAGATCTCTTCTCAGAGAGCGATCCTGCAGCTTCTGGAGACGACAGCTCGCTACAAGTAGTAACCACTTTTTTGAGCTTTTATACAAGTTAGTAAAGTAATTCTGGAGGAAGGAGTTAGGGAGACCCATTACAAATAGAAAAATAGAATATTAAAACTGAAAATAACCACAAAAGTCATTGAGTCCTATTCTTTCACTTAACAGAGGAGAAAACTGATACTTGGAGAGCCAACCAAAGCCATTTAGATGGGAAATGGCAGAGCTAAGATTCTACAAAGAATCTTCTGATTTCAAGGATGGTGCTTCTTATACTCCATCATTCTGACACAGGATCTAAGATTGGGATCCAGGTCTCCAGACTTCCAGGATAATAACTCCCAATTCTATAGTGTTAAAGCATTAAAGATCTCAAAACACCATCTAAGATAGATTGTACATTAAATATTATTATTCTCATTTTACAGGTCAGAAAGTTAAATACTTATGGAAGTTAAGTAATTTATCTGTTAAGACAACAAAAAAGTATCAGAGTTTGGATTCTAGTAGAGAATTGCTTGTGTGAATGGAGAGGAGATGAATGTGAGAGTTGTGGAAATTTCCCTCCCACTCTGAGATTCCGTGATTCTATTTGTATAATAATAAATAAAGACTGTGCCATTGCATTTTTAGCCCCCAAACAATAGGTGGAAAAATAAAATTACAGGAAATTTGGTGAGAAATTAAGTTAAGCCAAATTATCCCAAAGCATTTAAGGATATAACAGAAAGGATAATAAACTGAGGAAAAAATAGAAAAGAAGACTGTAAAAAACTATTTTTTGCCATAAATGAACCCATGGCACTCCCTGATATGCTCTATGAGGAAGGTGAGTAGCTAGAGTGGATCAAGTGGGATATTACAAAGCACAATTTTGAGGGCATTGAAGGATTAGGTCTCAGGAAACTTGAAAGAAGAGAGAGTATGAAATATTTGAAAAATCAGGAATATTATTTCTATGGAAGAAAGCTGACTGAGGAAATAAGTCCCATATATCTAATTTTCTATTTTTACAAAAATCTACAGTTGTATCAAGGCATCATTAGTGAAAGCATGAAAAAGGAAATTGCAAGCTAATTTTAAAAATCCATCAAATATTTAGGGCCTATTATAGGCAGGTTTATTCTAAGTAGGCACTAGGAATCCAAAATAAAAAGTGAAACAATCTACTCTCAAGGAGTATATTTTTATTGGGGGAGGATGACAAGTAGCCAACAAGTATGTGCAGAATAAATATCAAATAAATACAAAATGGTGAAATATAAGGTAATTTGATAAGAAGGAAGTTGAAGTTAGGGGCACCAGGAAGAGTAGGGTTTAAGCTTCATTGTCTTGAAAGAAAGGAAGGATTCTATGAGGTGCAGATGAGGAGGGAGTATGATGCAGGGATGACCATTGTAGAAAGTACAGAAGTGGGTGATAGACTGGTGCATGTGAAGAATAGAGTTTGGCTAGATCATAGATGTGTGGTTCAAAGACCATAGGCTCAGATAAATCAAAGAGATTTCTCAAGGTAAAAGCAGAAAGGAATTTCATTACAAGCTCATGAGAAAGGATGTCTACTTGTCAATAAGCAGTCAGACAAGGAGAGGCAAGACCCAGTTAACAAGACAAGAATTATATATGAGTCTGAAGTAACACTCCCTATAGAAGAGATCTTTGTGGTGATTAGTCAGGACAAATAACATCACATTCTAAGTCATAAATGAGGAAAAACTTCTAATCCAACCACATCTTTAGGATTACTAAATTACTTTATATGGGAGTTTCAATCCCAAGGTGGCCCCAATTTAGTTTCACAAAGGAAAGGGCTATGTGGTCCCACTACTTGTAAACCACATGATTTCTGGAGAAAGAAACTGGTCCTGGGGCCCAGCCAACTTTCACTCCTATTTTAGAACACTGTCTTGTGGGATACCTTTCACAGTTCACTTCATTCACAGAGTATAAGTAAAGAATTAACATATTATGAAGGCTGAAAGATTATTTGGGGCCAGGTTGAGAAGGGGTTTAAAAGTCAAATAGAAAATGAATTTCCAATAAATCCCTGAGTAACATATGATCTTTATTTTTTTCAATAAGTTAAAAAGCGTAAAGTAAAAGAAAAAGTATAAAAGTAATTTTAAAGAGTTACTGTAACATCAAAATAATCTTACCTTTCCCAGTAATTGAATCTGTAACTTATCTATACATACAATAAATGACAGAATTAGAAGTCAAATATAGATCTTTTTAAAAAAATTATTCTGAAATTGAATATCAACTTTCCCACAATAAAACAAACATCAAATACCTCAAAGCATTTCTGTATATATATACATGTATGTATGTATGTAACAAAACACAAAATGAAGATTGCTTATGAAATCATGAATCTCCATTTTATCTTACTTGATATTTTTAAAGTATATGATAAATTCCATGGATTAATTTTGGTTTGCCTCTGCTTTCTTGTGTTTTATAATGTGTATTAAAAAGATTTTAATGGATCCTCTGTTTTTTCATCATATTTTAACCTTTCTTTCTTTTACTTCTCCTCTCAACTAAAAAGAGGGGGAGAAAGTCTTGTAACAAGTAGATATAATGAAACAAAAGAAATTCACACAGTTTTGTTGTTCAGATATGCCTGTTTTTTTATGACCCTATTTTGACTTTTCTTGAGCAAATATAATAGTTTGTCATTTCTTCTCCAGTTCATTTTGTTGATGAGAAAATTTGTTTAAACATTCTCCAACTGATGAGCATCTTCTTAATTTTCAGGGATTTTTTGTTTTTGTTTTTGTTTTTACCACAAGGAAAAGAGCTCTCTATGAATATTATTATACATATAGAACCTTTTCCTCTTTTTTTTTTTTCAATATCTTTGGAGTATAGGCCTGGCATTTGTCTAATTAGATCAAAGGTTACATGCATTTTTATGTAAATTTTTTTGTACATAACAAAATAGCCCTTGAGAATGGCTGGAACCATTCATAACTTTATTTGTAGTGTATCTATGTACCCATTTTCCCATTACCACTCTAGCATTTATCATTTTAATTTTTTTGTGTCATTTTATCAAACAAATGGGTAAAGTGGAACCTCAGTGTTGTTTTAATTATCATTTCTCTATTAATAGTTTATAATCTTTTCCCCATTCTATGGCTATAGGTAGTCTGCATTTTTTCATTGGAGGAATGGTTCTTGTTCTTACAGATTTGAATTAGTTCCTTTATCAAAGGAATTTAAAGAAAAGATTTTTTCTCCTTCTTAGCTATGTTGTATTTGTTTGTGCAAAATAAAAAATGTATTTCATGCAATTAAAATTGTCTATTTTTTTCCATCTGTGTTCTTCTCTGTTCTTTGAGTTTGAGCTTTTTTCCTCTCCATAGAACTGATTCTCAGGTGGGTCATCCCCACACCTGCATCGTACTCCCTCCTCATCTGCACTTCATAGAATCCTTCCTTTCTTTCAACTCAATGAAGCTTAAACCCTACTCTTCCTGGTGCCCCCAACTTCAACTTCCTCCTTATTAAATTACCTTATATTTCACCATTTCGTATTTATTTGATATTTATTCTGCACATATTTGTTTCTGATGTGACTTTTAAAATCTAATACATTAATACATTTGAAGTTTATCTTAGTGTAATAAATTGGTTTAAACTTAAATCTCTGTCATATTTCTGGTTTTTAAAAATACACATTGCTTTATAAATTATGTTGGGAGAAAAAAAATCAGAATGAAAAGGGAAAAACCATGGGAGAGATAAAAAAAAAACACAGAAAAAAGAAGTGAATATAGCATGTATTGATTTGCCTTCAGACTCCTTAGATATTTTTTCTGGATGCAGTTGGTATTTTCCATCCAAAATCTATTGGGATTGCTTCAGATTATTGAACTGCTGATAAGAACCAAGTCTTTCATAGTTGATCATTGACCATTCTTGATGTTATTGTGTACAATATATTCCTGGTTCTGCTTGTTTCGCTCAGCATTACTTCATGTAAATCTTTCCAGGCCTTTCTAAAATCAGCTTGTTCATCATTGTTTTTTTAATAGAATAGCAATATTCCATTACCTTCATGCACTACAACCTATTCAACCATTCCCCTACTGATAAGCATTTTCCAATTCTTTGCTACCACAAAAAGAACTTTTATAAACATTTTTGCACATGTGGGTCTTTTTCCCTCCTTTATGATTTCCTTGGGATACAGATCCAGTAATAGCACTGTTGGGTCAAAGGGTATGCACAATTTTATAGCCCTTTAGGCATAGTTCCAGATTATTCTCTAGAATGGTTGGATTGTTTCACAAGTCCACCAACAATGTGGACAGTTTCCTCACATCACTTCTAACATTTATCATTATCTTTTTTTGTCATTTTAGCCAATCTGAAAGGTGTGAGGTGGTACCTCAGAGTTGTTTTAATTTACATTTCTCTAATCAAGAGTCATTTAGGAGCATTTTTTCATATAACTATAGTCTTAATTTTGTCATCTGAAAATTGTCTGTTCATATTCTTTCCCCCCCTGAGGCAATTGGGGTTATGTGAGTTGCCCAGGGTTGCCCAGCTAGGAAGTATTAAGTGTCTGAGATCAGATTTGAACTCAGATCCTCCTGACTTCCCGGTTGGTACTCTATCCACTGCACCTGTTCATATTCTTTGACTATTTATGAATTGGGGAATGACTTGTGTTTTTATAAATTTGACACAGTTCTTTATACATTTTAGAAATGAGAACTTTATCAGAAATAGTCTGTAAAGATTTTTTCCCCAGCTTTATACTTGCCTTTTTATCTTGTTTCTGTTGGTTTTGTTTGTGCAAAACCATTTTAACTTAATGTAATCAAAGTTGTCCATTTTAATTTTGAAAATGTTCTCTAGTTCTTCTTTAAATCATAAATTCCTCCCTTTTCCAAAATTCTGATAGGTAAATTATCCTTTCTTCTCCTAATTTGTTTATGGTCTCATCCTTTATGCCCAAATTATGTATCCATTTTGACCTTATTTTGGTATGGGGCATGAGATATAGGCCTATGCTGATTTTCTGATATATTATTTTATAGTTTTCCCAGCAATTTTTATCAAATAGTGAGTTCGTATTCCAGAAGTTGGAGTTTGGTAATTGATCAAATACTAGATTGTTATACATCGTGATTATTGTGTTGTGTGTGACTAATCTATTCCACTGATCCACTACTTTATTTTTTAGTTAGTTCCAAATGGTTTTAATAGCTGCTTTATTTAGTTTTAGGTTTAAGTTAAGCTAAGTTAAGCTAAATCTTTGTATTTGTTTCTATTAATTCCCTTGATATTCTTGACCTTTTCTTCTTCTAGAGGAATTTTGTTATTATTTTTTCTAGTTCTATAAAATAATGTTTTGTCAGTTTAATTGACATGGAAGTGAACAAGTAAACCAGTTTAAGCAGAATTGTAATTTTTATTATATTAGCTCAGCCTGACCATGAGCAACTGATATTTTTCCATTTGTTTAGTTATGATTTTATTTGTGTGAGAAGTGTTTTGTAATTGTGTTCATATAATTCTTGGGTTTTTCTTGGCATGTAGACTACCAAGTATTTTATTTTGTCTACAGTAATTTTAAATGGAATTTCTCTTTCTATCTCTTGATGATGGACTTTGTCAGTGATATATAGAAATGTTGATGATTTGTGTGGGCTTATTTTATATTCTACAATTTTGCTAAAACTGTGAATTGTTTCCAGTAGGTTTTTGGATGATTTTCCAGGATTCTCTAAGTATATGATCATATCATGTATAAAGAGTGATCATTTTATTTCCTCATTGCCTATTCTAATGTCTTTAATTTCATTTTCTTTGCTAAAGCTAACATTTCTAGTACAATGTTGAATAATAGTGGTGATAATGGGTATCTTCATTTTATCCCTGATCATAGTGGGACTGCATTCAACTCCTCTCCATTACAAATAATGCTTTTTATAGGTTTTTAAATAGATACTGCTAGTTATTTTAAGGAAAGCTTCCTTTACCCCTATGCTTTCTAGTATTTTTTTTTATTAGGAATGGGTGCTGTATTTTGCCAAAAGCTTTTTCTGCATTTATTGAGATTATCATATAATTTCTGTTGATTTTGGTTTTGATATGGTTGATTATGATAATAGTTTTCCTATTGATATTGAACCAGCCTTGCTTTCTTGGTTTAAATCCTGCTTGGTCATAGGGTAAATTGCTGTAATTTCTTTACTAATACTTTATTTAAATTTTTTGCATCAATATTCATTAGAGATATTGGTCTGTAATTTTCTTTCTCTATTTTGGCCTTTTCTGGTTTAGCTATCATGCCATATTTAGGTCATGTAAAGAATTTGGCAATATTCCTTCTTTACCTATTTTTGAAAATAATTTACATAGTATTGGAATTAATTGATCTTTAAATGTTTTGTAGAGTTCATTTGTGAATCCATCAGGCCCTGGAGATTTTTTCTTAGGGAATCCATTAATGATTTGTTTAATTTCTTTTTCTAAAAAAGGCTATTTAAGTATTTTATTTCCTCGTCTGTTAACCTGGACAATTTATATTTTTGTAAATATTCATCCATTTTGGTTAGATTGTCAGTCTTGCTGTCATACAATTGGGCAAAACAGCTCATAATTATTGCTTTAATTTGTTTTTTTATTGGTGATGAGGTTGCCCCTTTCATTTTTGATGCTGCTAATATTTTTTTCTTTCCTTTTTCTAATCAAAATAACCATAGGTTTATCTATTTTATTAGTATTTTCATATAACCAACCCTTAGTTTTATTTAGTTCAATAGTTTTCTTAGTCTTTATTTTATTAATCTCTCCTTTGCATTTCAAAATTTCTAATTTGGTATTTCATTGGGGGGTTTTAATTTGTTCTTTTCTAGTTTTTTTTTTTCTTTTCTTTCTTTCTTTCTTTTCTTTTTTTTTTTTTTTTTTTTTTTAAGTTGCATGCCTAATTCATACTGAAGAGATCTATCAGCCTTTTTTGGAAGCTAGAATTATAAGCATTCTCCACTATGGTGTTGGCTTTTTTTTTTTTTTTTTTTTTTTTTAATAGCTAAGTAGTCAAGGTGAGAAGAGGGAGAAGTACTTTGCTGAGGACTTTGTTCTTGCCAGAAATAGTCTTGTTTATGGCATAACCCAGAAAGCTTGGGTAATTCATGAGAAGAGCAAAGAATGAAAGGTTCTTATTGGAGCCTGAACATGTGAAAAGACTCTCAGGGGAATTTTAGACTAAGCACTGGCTCAGTCTTGTCTTTCTGACTCCAAAGTCTTATAAACATTTTCTAGTTGATGAAAGAGTTTCTGTTTATTCCCATAGAGAAACCTGGATGGGGTAGAAAATTCCACAGGCACACATACCAATAGGAGTGAGCATCCTGAATCATATTCATGCTTTTTCCATTTAAAGGAATATGTTTAGAAGGAATGCTCTACTGTAGCTCCTGGGACTTGTTTATAATAGCTCAGCATGAGCCTCCAATCTGCTTTCAGCACCCAGGCAATGATGAAAAGAGTAGAAATTGATGTGTGGGGCTTCAGGGACCCAGGCCAGATTAAAAAATTGAGGTTGGTATCTTGGAGGTCCTGATATGGAAAATGGGAAATTCTGAACTATGAACAGTAACTATCTTAGTTTTATTTTCGGGAGTTCTGGGGGAAGAGTATGAAAGTCTGTGACTTTGTGATGATCCTACTTCCTCTGTGAGAAAAGAAAAGTATAGTCTGGGATCCAACATGGGCTCCTTGGTGGTTTTGAAAATGAAATCTGGGATTTATTGATAGCATATACCTTCCTGGGTCAAGAGGATGAGAGATTGTAAGCAACTCTTGAGCAAGGAAGGGGGATGGGCTTAGTGAGCATTATGGGAGTACTGGAAATCTTAGCAGTCTGATATTCTGGCCTCTTAAAAATATCCTACCTCCAGGGAGGGAAATTTCTTTAGAATAATTTCCAAAAGATATACTGAAATGGGTAATGGACCAGATCGTCAGTTGGAACAAACTGACTGAAAGGCAGAATGGTTAGGTAAAAAGAGTCCATGACTCAGGAAAACCTGAGTTCAAATCTTCCTTCAGATATTAACCTAATATAGTATAATATAGGCAAGTTGCTTGATATCCCTGGGTTTCAGAGTCCTCATTTGTAAAATGAAAGGGTTGGAATAGATCCATTCTGTGGTCTTTTCTCTAGAGCTTTGAACCTGTAATTCTTCCTCTGAAAAAGGGTTCAAGGCCTGGTCACTATTTGTGGAAAGAATTGGATTCTGTGTTCTTGATTGTCTGATGGTACTCTCTGAGATCAGGACATAAGAGGGGACTATGAGCAGACACTTTGCCTTTAAATAGGGATTGTTGTGGGACTATGATACCTGAACCCAAGTTCTTCTGGAACTTAGATCCTTATAGGGCAGAAGGTATGAAAGATGTCTATTAAAAACCTCTCCCTACAGCCATCACTTCTCCTTCTAGCACTGTTTCTCAAATTGTAACTTTGTGTTATGGCAAAACTCTGTACATTTACAAATGGCCAATTGTGACCTTATATAGTTCTGATCTATGGAATAGGGTTGGCCAGAATAAGTCTCAGTTTCAGGCCTTCACTAGCATTATGAGCTCTCCTAGAAGGACTAGAAATATGAACTCAAAGCTCATATAACTGGAGTAGGCCAGCAATACTGTTACCTAGGACAGATCCAAATTCAACTCTGGGTCCAGAAAAAGTATATAATAGCAGCAGAGAGCAGATAATAGATTCAGCACCCAACCAGAACAGAAAAGGGCATATTAAGATCTTAGTCCCAGTTTCAGAATAGAACTAAGTTGCTTTCTACCTAGGTAGCCTTCTACCAAGGTAAAAGATACTATTGCTTTACCTCTTGAAAGAATCCTCCTGGCCATGAGAATTCTTACTAAATATCATAGATAACATCTAGAGTTTTGGGGATCAAGAAAAATTAGTGCCAAGGAACCTGAAAGATAAAGTTCAAGTACTGTAGAACCACAATCAGGATCACACAAGACTTAACAGCTATACTGCAAAGGAATGGAGAGCATGAAATAAGACATTTTGAAAAGGCAAATAATAGTGAATTATAAGTAAGATTAAAGCAAAGTAGAATATAATTTTATAGGGGGGAAAATGGATTTTTAGTGAAATAGATGACTTCTAAGATGAGTATAAACTCTGAAATACGAATAAGGCAATCAAGAGAAGCATAAAAAGTTAAATACAAGTGATAAGGGAATGGTGTTTTTATTCTAATGTGGGAGGAAGAGGAGAACGATACAAAAATTCCCTTAGAACTAAAATGTCATGGGGGGTCATAGAGGGAATCAAATAAGATGGAAGGTCTGGAAATGATTTTTTGTTATGTCTTGATGATTTTATATATTAAAAAAATTAAAGAAGGAGGAGGGGAAAGAATACATTATGGAAGAAAAGAGAAAGAATGGGAGTGGCACTTAGCTCACATAATCAGGGGATGCAAGTAGAACTCTATAATAAGGAATCAAAAATGAAAAGAATGAATTTCACTTGTGCCTCACTTTTATTTAAACTATTCAAAGGAGGCAAGATGAATAAAGAATTTCAGCAATGAAGAAGAAACAAGGAGAGAGGAAATGAGAAAAAGAAAGAAAGTCATAGGCAAAAACAAACCCTAAAATGAGAGGGGAGGATCATGAAGAAGAACTTAAAAAAATGAAAAAGTAGAAAGTTGTGCTTGGGATCTGGGAGGGAAAAAGAGAAGAGCAGTCTGCATCAAGTATAGGAATCCTACTCCTGCCCCACAATCTGTTCTTTGTAACGAGAGGGCAGGGAATAAAGAAGAACAATATGTAGAAAAGAATGGTCATCTGAATGGGTTGAATTCACCCATAAACAGAAGAGAATAACAGAATTCAACAATGTGTTGCTTACAAAAAACCATACCTGCAATACACAGGGTTAAAATAAGAGTCCGGAACAAAATCTATTATACTTTAGCTGAGCTTAAAAAAAAAAAAAGCCAGGGTAGTAATCATGATTTCAGACAAGGCAACAGCAAAAATAGACTTGATTAAAAGAGATAAACAAGAAAATTACATTTTGTGAAATTCACAATGAATTAATTTCAATACCTAACATAAGTGTACTGAATGGTCTAGCATCTAAATACTTGAAAAACTTGGCTTAAAATGGACTTTGGAAGGACTGTGTCAAATGCACTGCTGATTTCTCTGCCTGGAGTAACAACTCATTTACATGGTACTGTGCAGTATTTACATATTACTTTCATTTAAATTAATCTTGTGGGATAGATAGCAAGAGCACTGTTCCCATCATATTGATAAGGAATCAGATGGGAGAAGTGAAATGATCTCCTAGATAATCTATCTTTTTCTCTTTTTTTTATCCTTTGTGCCTAGCACAGGTCGTTACAAAAAAAGCACTGAAATCTTTAACTGATTTTCCCCAAACCATTCATCAAACTTTTGCTAAGTGAAGTTTCTTTTGTGTGTAAATTTGTTCCTGATAGTAGGGGGGAAAGATAGGGACCCACAGAACTATTTTATTTGTTAAAAAAACAGTTTTGAATTTTAAGGGGCAGAGCCAAGATGGTGGAGAAGGCACACATACCCTTATTACCAACTTTTAAAATCAGCCTCAAAAAATAGCACTAGACTGGTAAGATTCATGAAGATTGGAAGTACAACAACTCACCAGCCGAAGATAATCAGGAATGTCGCCAGAAAAGGTTTGTTCTGAGTTGCGGGAGCAGACCAGTGGGATAAAATTGGGAGTGGGGTAGTCTCTGCGATTGGAAGGTTTATACATAGAGCTCTCTGCCATAGCCTGACTGCTTTGATTTGGTGGCAGAGTAGTGGACCAGCAGAGCCTAGGATAGAGGGTACTCTGAGGCACGTCAGAGCAGGATCTGGCTGCGCTTACCCAGGACTGGCAGTGACTCAGCACAAACCATAACACAGCTCTTTGTGGCATTCTGCAGCTAGGGGCTCTTGTTGGGGGGCAGTCACAAGCCTGCATGGAAGGGGCACAGGCTGGGGCAACCTCTCATCTATACAGTGAGGAGTTTGGCCTGGGATAGTGGAATCTCCCCAGCTCAACTGTGTTCTCCAGGCAGAGACGCTTCTGGTACAATGAGGGATAGGGCAACTGCTAATACTCAAAGCAGCATTTGTGGGGGGCAGTGATACTTTTGCTGCTTAACCTCTAGCCCCAAGGCAGTTGCTAATCCTCACAACGGGGGCTTCTTGCAGGGCACTTACACAGCCTGGCCCTTGATACCCAGGCCTACTCACTTCCCTATGGAGCTCTTCCTAGAGCACTGCCGAAGCTTGGCCACTCCTTGCAGCCCATTGGCAGATTGGCTACTGTCCATATACCCATCCTTGCTCTTCAGAGGAAGCTGGTAACCTCCTTGCCCTGAAGACAGACACTAAAGGTGTTAAGTCCGGGCTGTCTCCCTGAAGAGCTCAGAATCAGCCAGAGTCAGGATAAGCAAAAGTCTTTGCCCCATGTTGGGCGCCAAAATGTGAAGTTCTGTTGTCTCTCAATTATAATCCTTCTCTGGGAGGAGGTTTCTTTTCTGTAAATCCTTTTCTTTGGGAGCAGGTTTCTTGGGAGGCTTCTGGAGCCTCCAGCCAGAAGCAAAGGTAGACATGGGAATGAATCAGACTCTGCCTCCAAGAGTGTGAGATTGTGAGTTTCCTGGAAGTCAATCCTAGTTGTGAATCTCCATGAGCAGGCTTTTCCTTTAGACTTGTGAATCTGCTCTTGTCCAAGTGTCCCCAGTCAACACCACAATAGAATCTCGAATCCTTCCTTCCTGAATCCTGGCTCTCTGAATCTCCTCCAGCTTCCATAAAGTTCTCCCCTTCACTGACTCCAGACTGACTCCTTCCAGACTGCCTTCTTCCAGACTTCCCTTTTTCAGACTCAGTGTTGGCTCCTTATATCCTCCCAAAGAATGGGCTTGTGGGTACTCCCAGGGGCTTGTGGGAACTCCTTTACAATCAATGAGCTAGCTCCTTTTAAAGGTGTAAACTCCTTTAAAGGTTTGAACTAAATGTATGAACTCTGAGCTAGAGAATTGTGAAGTACTGACTTAGCACCTAGTAAGAAACCTAACATAAAGGCTTTAAAAAAAATGAGTAAAAAAAACCCATCAGAAAGATTGATAGCTTCTATACAGAAAGAGAGTGGGTTTCCAACCTCAAGGAGACTAATAGCAAACAGTCTCCAGACAATACCCCAAATAACGCTCTCCTAGAAGAGACTATTAAAAATCTCAAAAGAGAGTTAGAAGAAAAATGGGGAAAGAGAAGCTAAGCAAGAGAGTAACAACTTCCTGAAATGTAAATTGGAAAAGGTAAATAATTCACAGGAAGTGCAGGAAAATAAAATTAGGGAATTGGAAAAGGTAAAGAAATCACAGGAAAGTAGGATCTGTGAATTGGAAAAAGAAAATAACTCACTAAAAAACAAATTTAGTGAAATGGAAAAAAATTCCATAGAGCAAAACAACTCATTTAAAAACTCAATTGGACATATACAAAAAAAAAAAAAAAAAAGTAAAAAAAGCTAATATAAAAATAACTCATTAAAAATCAGAACTGAACAAATAAAAATGAAAGATCATTGAGACACCAAAAATCAGTCAAGTAAAACCAAAAAAAAGAAAAACTAGACAAAAATGTCAAATATCTACTCGGTAAAACAACAGATCTGGAAAAGATAATCTGGGAGAGATAATCTGAAGATTATTGGACTTCCTGAAAATTATGATGAAAAAAAGAGCCTCGATACTATTTTATAGGAAATCATCAAAGAGAGCTGCCCAGAGGTAATAGAACCAGAAGGTAAAATAGGCATTGAAAGAATTCATCGAACACGTTCTGAAAAAGACCCTAAAAAAACCAAAAAACTCCAGAGAATATTGTGGCCAAATTTCAGAACTATCAGACTAGAAAAAATATTACAAGCAGCCAGGAAAAACAATTCAAATACCGAGATGCCACAATAAGGGTTACTCAAGATCTGGCTGCATCCACATTAAAGGATAGAAAGGCCTGGAATCTGATATTCTGAAAGGCAAAAGAACTTGGAATGCAGCCAAGAATAAACTACCCAGCTAAGTTTAGCATTTTCTTCCATGGAAGAAGATGGACATTTAATGAAACAGATGAATTCCATATGTTTCTAAGGAAAAAAACAGATCTAAACAAAAAATTTGATTTCCAACCATAAGACTCAAGAGAAGCAGAAAAAGGTAAAAGGAACTCTTGAGAACTGTATTTCTTTTGTGGATATACATCTACAGGTATAATTTGATTTTACTGATATAACAAAAAAAAAGGGGGAAGTAGAAATGGAAAGGGGATAGTGTCAGAAAAAGGGAAAAGGGGAGATAAAAAGAGGGAAACTACATCCCATAAAGAGACAAAGAAAATCTATCATATTTGAGGGAAGTTAGAGAGGGGGAAGAACATTGTGTGAATCTTACTCTCATCAGAATTGGCTCAAAGAGAAAATAATTGACATATTGGTTTTACAGAGAATTCTCTCTCACTTCATTAAAAAGGGGGAGAGGAAAAGGGAAAAGGAAAACAATAATAAGGGAAGGGTACAAGAAAGGGAAAGTGATTTAAAGGGAGGAAGGAGGAATGCTAAAGAGGGATAACTGTGCGACGTAAGTGGGTCCCAGAAGTTTAATACTGGGAAGAGGTTGGGGGGGAAGGGGAAAAAAGCATAATCTGAGGATAATATGATGGTAGGAAATACAGGATTAGTAATTTTAACTGTAAATGTAAATGGGATGAATTCTCCCATTCAGCAGAGATGGATAGCAGACTGGATCAAAAATATACTACAATATGTTGTTTACAGGAAACACAATTAAAGCAGGGAGATATATACAGAGTAAAGGTAAAAGGCTGGAGAAGAATCTATTCTGCTTCAAGTGAAGTAAAAAAAGCAGGGGTAACCATCTTTATCTCAGATCAAGCAAAAGCAAAAATTGATCTAATTAAGAGAGATAAGGAAGGAAACTATATTTTGTTAAAGGGTAGCATAGACAATGAAGCAATATCAATACTAAATGTATATGCACCAAGTGGTTTAGCATCTAACTTCCTAAAGGAGAAGATAAGAGAGTTGCAAGAAGAAATAGACAGCAAAACTATAATAGTGGGAGAACTCAACCTTGCACTCTCAGAATTAGATAAATCAAACCACAAATCAAATAAGAAAGAAATTAAAGAGGTAAATAGAATATTAGGAAAATTAGGTATCATAGATCTTTGGAGAAAACTAAATGGTGACAGAAAGGAGTATACTTTCCTCTCAGCAGTTCATGGAACCTATACAAAAATTGACCATATATTAGGACATACAGATCTCAAAATTAAATGCAGGAAGGCAAAAATAGTGAAGGCTTTCTTTTCAGATCATGATGCAATAAAAACTACATTCAACAAAAAGTTAGGGGTAAATAGGTGTAAAAATCTCTGGCAATTCTCAAAGGCCATTTTGTCATCTATTAAGTTACAAAGGGAATGAAAGCAATTTTGATGAAAGAGGGAGCATTCTCACTACAAATTATCTATCCTTGAAATTTTGAAACAGATTATTTTTCTATATATTATATCTCCTTTGCTAGAGCATAAGATTCATGGAATCATGGACTCTCTCTTATCTAAACTTTGTATCTTTTCCACAGCATTTAATTGATTACTAATAAATGTTGGAGTGACTTGTCCAAGATCACAGAACCAGATATTCTAACTTTTTGAGCCAGAATTCTTTCCATTATCAAAAAATAACAAATACCAAATATCAGTAAATACTGAAGATCAAAAAAGGATTGGGAGCTTGAGAGTTAAAGTCTTTGAGTGAGAGAAATGATGATATGGGTGCCGAGGAATAGCTACATAGAGAAATAAGATAAAATCTCTATCCTATAACATGTTATTCATTATAATTTGCATTTAAAAAATATTGTACAAGGCATCCTTAAGGATGATGATGATGAAGAAAGGATGTGGATCTGCCATGTGTATAAAATAAGAAATAACAGATGGACAATTCAAGTATTGGTATCTTGTAGATATTAGAAGAAGCAGAGGGAGACCAGTGTATTGGGTAGAGCCTCTATAAAAGATTTAGAGAAAGAAAAGGACAAAACTCACACAAGATATATGAGTATATAGAATGTTTTATTACAAAATTCACAAAGTAGAATAAAATTAAGTGCCTGAGAAATTTGTGGACAAAGTGATATGAGAAAAGGGAAAGGAGACTCAATTGATGTAAGTTGTAAGTCAGGCTTTATGCATGAGAGAACAACTGGAATTCTAACTCAAAGTAGAATTGTATGTTTGGCTGGGAGGTGGGGTGGGGAGTGGAGGAAAGGACAGACATGAGAAAGGTAGGTAAAGAACATTCCTCTGCTAGAATGCCATTTGGAGGGGAGAATATGGCAGAACCACAAGCATAAAGAGTTTAAAGCAAGAAAAGTGACAGGTCTGATGAATGGTTTCTAATCTAGTTTTTTGAAAGCTTTGTATTCAAAGTTGAAAAATAGCTTAGATCCAGATCTAATATACAAATTGTCACTTATAACTAGCAGAATATAGTCATGATGCCCTTCTGCATTCCCACTAGCTTGAAGTACCTTTTCTCTTTCTCTTTGCTATCCATTGCATAAGGCCATCAAGGACCAAATATGGACCTTTCCTAAGCACCATAAGAGCCCAGAGATCTCTCCTCAGTCTAAGGATTTACTACCAATAGCTATCATTAAGCTGTTAGCATAGACATAAAGAAAAATGCCTAATACCCCCAACCAAAAATTAAACTCGAAATACAAAAATTAAAAGGAGAAATCAATAAAATTGAAAGTAAAAAAACTATTGAATTAATAAATAAAACCAAGAGTTGGTTTTATGAAAAAGCCAATAAAATAGATAAACCTTTGGTAAATTTGATCAAAAAAAAGAAAGAGGAAAATCAAATTGATAGTCTTACAAATGAAAAGGGGGATCTTTCCACCAATGAAGAGGAAATTAGAGAAATAATAAGGAGTTACTTTGCCCAACTTTATGCCAATAAATTTGATAACTTAAGTGAAATGGATGACTTCCTCCAAAAATATAGGCTCCCTAGATTAACAGAGGAGGAGATAAATTGCTTAAATAGTCCCATTTCAGAAAAAGAAATAGAACAAGCTATTAATCAACTCCCCAGGAAAAAATCCCCAGGGCCAGATGGATTCACATGTGAATTCTACCAAACATTTAAAGAACAATTAGCCCCAATGTTATATAAATTATTTGAAAAAATAGGGGATGAAGGAGTCCTACCAAATTCCTTTTATGACACAGACATGGTACTGATACCTAAACCTGGTAGATCGAAAACTGAGAAAGAAAATTATAGACCAATCTCCTTAATGAATATTGATGCTAAAATCTTAAATAAGATATTAGCAAAAAGACTTTAGAAAATCATCTCCAAGATAATACACTATGATCAAGTAGGATTTATTCCAGGAATGCAGGGCTGGTTTAATATTAGGAAAACTATTAATATAATTGACCATATTAATAATAAAATTAATAAGAACCATATGATCATCTCAATAGATGCAGAAAAAGCATTTGACAAAATCCAACATCCATTCCTACTAAAAACTCTTGAGAGTATAGGAATAAATGGATTATTCCTTAGAATAATCAGGAGTATATATTTAAGACCGTCAGTAAGCATAATATGCAATAGAAATAAACTGCAACCTTTCCCAGTAAGATCAGGAGTGAAACAAGGTTGCCCACTATCACCATTACTATTCAATATAGTACTAGAAACGCTAGCCTCGGCAATAAGAGCCGAGAAAGAGATTCAAGAATTAGAGTAGGAAATGAGGAAATTAAACTATCACTTTTTGCAGATGACATGATGGTATACTTAGAGAACCCCAAAGACTCTGCTAAAAAGCTACTAGAAATAATTCAAAATTTCAGCAAAGTGGCAGGATACAAAATAAATCCACATAAATCCTCAGCATTCTTATATATCACCAACAAAATGCAACAGCAAGAGATACAAAGAGAAATTCCATTCCAAACAAATGTTGAGAGTATAAAATATTTGGGAATCCATCTACCAAAGAAAAGTAAGGAATTATATGAAAAAAATTACAAAACACTTGCCACAAAAATAAAATCAGATTTAAATAATTGGAAAGACATTCAGTGCTCTTGGATAGGCCGAGCGAATATAATAAAGATGACAATACTCCCCAAACTAATTTATTTATTTAGTGCTATACCAATCAGACTCCCAAGAAACTATTTTAATGACCTAGAAAAAATAACAACAAAATTCATATGGAAGAATAAAAGGTCAAGAATTGCAAGGGAACTAATGAAAAAAAACTCAGAGGAAGGTGGTCTAAGTGTACCTGATCTAAAGCTATATTATATAGCAGCAGTCACCAAAACCATTTGGTATTGGCTAAGAAATAGACCGGTAGATCAGTGGAACAGATTAGATACAAAGGACAAAAAAGGGTACATCTATAGCAATCTAATCTTTGACAAACCCAAAGATTCCAACATTAGGGATAAAAATTCATTATTCGGAAAAAACTGTTGGGAAAACTGGAAATTAGTATGGCAGAAATTAGATATGGATCCACACTTAACACCATATACCAAGATAAGATCAAAATGGGTCCATGATTTAGGCATAAAGAGGGAGATAATAAATAGATTAGAGGAACAGAGGATAATCTACCTCTCAGACTTGTGGAGGAGGAAGGAATTTATGACCAGAGGAGAACTAGAGATCATTATTGATCACAAAATAGAAGATTTTGATTACATCAAACTAAAAAGTTTCTGTACAAATAATACTAATGCAAACAAGATTAGAAGGGAAGTAACAAATTGGGAAAATATTTTTAAAAACAAAGGTTCTGACAAAGGTCTCATTTCCAAAATATATAGAGAACTGACCATAATTTATAAGAAACCGAACCATTCTCCAATTGATAAATGGTCAAAGGATATGAACAGACAATTCTCAGAGGAAGAAATTGAAACTATATCCACTCACATGAAAGAATGTTCCAAATCACTACTGATCAGAGAAATGCAAATTAAGACCACTCTGAGATACCACTACACACCTGTCAGATTGGCTAAGATGACAGGAACAAATAATGACAAATGTTGGAGGGGATGTGGGGAAATTGGGACACTAATACATTGCTGGTGGAGTTGTGAAAGAATCCAGCCATTCTGGAGAGCAATCTGGAATTATGCCCAAAAAGTTATCAAACTGTGCATACCCTTTGACCCAGCAGCGCTACTACTGGGATTATATCCCAAAGAAATACTAAAGAGCGGAAAGAGACATATATGTGCCAAAATGTTTGTGGCAGCTCTTTTTGTTGTAGCTAGAAACTGGAAGATGAATGGATGTCCATCAGTTGGAGAATGGTTGGGTAAATTGTGGTATATGAAGGTTATGGAATATTATTGCTCTGTAAGAAATGACCAGCAGGAGGAATACAGAGAGGATTGGAGAGACTTAAATCAACTGATGCTGAGTGAAATGAGCAGAACCAGAAGATCACTGTATACTTCAACAACAATACTGTATGAGGATGTATTCTGATGGAAGTGGAAATCTTCAACATAAAGAAGATCCAACTCACTTCCAGTTGATCAATGATGGACAGAGGTAGATACACCCAGAGAAGAAACACTGGGAGGGGAATGTAAATTGTTAGCACTACAATTTGTCTGCCCAGGTTGCATGTACCTTCGGATTCTAATGTTTATTGTGCAACAAGAAAATGATATTCACACACATGTATTGTACCTAGACTATATTGTAACACATGTAAAATGTATGGTATTGCCTGTCGTCGGGGGGAGGGAATAGAGGGAGGGGGGGTAATTTGGAAAAATGAATACAAGGGATAATATTATTATATATATATATATATATATATATATATATATATATAAATAAATTAAAAAAAAAAAAAAAAGAAAAAGAAAAATGCCTATTAAGTTTGTACATACAATGAAACAGAAAGAAAATCCTAGCTGACATAACTTAGCCCTAATATGGCAAAACCATCTCTCCAAACTCATCCCCTGCCATTTTTTCCAATTAGGGCCCAGATTTGTCATACCTCTCCTCATTCTTCCATTGATAAGAGCTCAAACATTAAGTGACCTTTCAATTCATTTTGGTGCTTTGAATGTATTTAGGAGATTCCTTTTTTATTTCTTTTTTTTTTTATTTATATAGCTTTTTTATTTCTTTTATTTATTTTTTATTTATGCATGGGTAATTTTTTTCAGCATTGACAATTGCCAAAGCTTTTGTTCCAATTTTTTCCTCTCTTTCCCCACTCTCTCCCCCAGATGGCAGGTAGACCAATATATGTTAAATATTTAAAAGTATATGTTAAATACAATATATGCATACATTTCCATACAGTTATTTTGCTGCACAAGAAGAATCGGACTTTGAAATAATGTACAATTAACCTGTGAAGGAAATAAAAAATGCAAGCAGACAAAAACAGAAGGATTGGAAATGCTATGTAGTGGTTCACATAAGAGATTCCTTTTATTGCTACTAAGCTCTAATGTGAATTAGGGTTACTCTTATTCAATGAGCAGCAGAGATTTATGTCTTGATTGAAGGAGGACCTCACCTAAAAGAGCATTTGTTTTATTATAAGCCAGATGACACTATTGTTTTGAATGAAAGATTTAAGAGTAGATGCAATATGCTGAATTAATTAATTGTTATTTTAATATTGACTGTTTTTTTTTCCTGAGGCAATTGGGGTTAAGTGACTTGTCTAAGGTCACACAGCTAGGCAGTGTTAACTGTTTGAGACCACATTTGAACTTAGATCCTCCCGACTTTAGGACTGGTACTCTAACCACTGTGCTACCTAGCTGCAGAGGAAAACCTGCTATGAATATTTGCCAAAATAGATGATAGAAGAGAGTAATGTCAATATTGGAAGAAGATAAGTAATAGAGATGCCTAATAATTTAAGGTAAGGAGGACAAAATCCAAACAAGGAGCCATTAATGACACCTATGACCTAGGATATTTAAACCAGAATGGTGAACTTAATTTCAGTAAGTAAATTTGTTAGCCACTCCTGTTGGGAAGGAACCCATAAATGGATAGGGCTCCAGAATTATAATTGAGTTTAGCACAGAGTGAGTATTTAATAAATGCTTACTGATTATTGATTGATTCAAGTAAAATGGGATAGTAAAATAGAGTTAGAGTGGAGATAAATAGCACTGTATTTTAAAATATACTCAGTCATAAAATCTAAGAACTTTAATGGAAAATAGAGGGCATTCATTCCAATTCATCTATGCACAAACATTTCCTCTACAATATCTTAATAAGAGGTTATCAAAGACTTCCACTGAAGGAGAGAATCTATTCTACATGTCATTTAATTCTACTAACAATCTCATGAGGCAGATATTACTAATTTTTTTTTTTTTTTGCAGATGAAGAAACTTAAGTTCTGAGAGGTTGTGACTTGCATGTGGAAACATAATAGATTTTTAAAGTGGGAATTAAACCCAAGAATGCCTGATTTTAAGCTGAATATTCTATCACAATATCTGTTCTATCACAATTTCTATTAGGGAAAAAGCCAAAGTGATATTCTTTAAAATTCTGTTCACTCTTCTGTATCCCATCATACTGATCAAATTAAGCCAATAAAGCATCCATTAAGCACTTACTATGTCTCAGTACTGTCTAAAAATGCTAGGAATCCAAATGTGAGAAGCAAGTCAATTCCTATTCTAAAGGGGATTACATTCTGATTGTGGAAGAAAACTCTGAAAAGATAATGGTGGAGGGAAGTTACCCACCCAGGGGGATTACTCCTGATGGGGAAAATTCAGAGTCAGGAGTGGAGCCTGGGCCACTGAACTTTTCTTAAAATGGAGGTTCTGAGAAGGAACCAACCAAGGAGGATCATGAAGGGCAGAATAAACTTTCAGAATGATGAAGTTTGGAGAACCAAAAAAGATGCCCAGGAGAGGAATTGGGAGAGGAACTTGGCTGGCTTGGACACTTTCTTAAAAAAAAAAAAATGGAGTTTCTGGGAGAAATGAACAAGAACAAGGGAAGAGGAGGTCAGGGACAGAGTGAACTCTCAGCCATTCCTCTCTAAAAAAGTATTTGTTTTTTCAGATGAGGCCTTAAATAATGGCAGCTGCCTGCATCAATGCCAGCCCAAATATTGTTGATAACTTGTTTGCCCAGAAGGAACCCTATGAAGGTATATATTCTTCCTGTCCTGGAAAAATTAAAAAATTATCAATACTTTTTTTTTAACCTTGAACCCCCAACTAAAACCTTACTAGGAAAACAGAGCAATATAGCTCTCATTTTTCCAGACCTTTCTCAATCACCTCATTCAATATGGCATTCAAACTATAGCATGTACATTTTAGCATCTCACTGATCAATAGCTTTATCATATTATTTAAACTAAAGTAAATAAAGCAAATCTTTAAGCACAAAAAAGTAACAAAAGTTTTATGACACATAGATAATGTAACCTACATCCTATGAAAATACTAGGTTTGTAAATTAGCATTTTACCACTTGAGAGAAAGAAAGCAGAATTGGGCAAAACAAAGCTCTAGTCTTGGTCTCTGGCCTAAAAAATTTCAATAGAACAGAATTAGCTTTAAAATGGCTTATGCATGATTTTATATTCTACCTCAGTTCTGGCATCCATCCCTCTTGTATGTACATAACTTCCATGGTGGAAGTATCTTCTTTAGCTCCAGTGGCTTTGTCTTCTTCTTCTCACAAGTATACCGGTGAGAGAGCAAGCTCATGAGAGTCAAAATCAGTCTCTTTATCAGACCTAAAGTCAGGGCAGAATTCCTTAAGTACATAGAAGAGAAACAAGATCCTGGAATATTTCTGTATAGGCATCCATCTCTAGCATCTGGATTTCCTTGGTTATTTTTGGAAGAGGTATGACCAAGACAGCTCTATACAAGCAAACAAGTTTTGGAATTTGGGTCTTGAAATTCTCTGGTGACTGTTATGGGGCAGAACTCTGTACTAGAAACAAGGATTCTTACAAGGTACTAATTCAGTGGAATTGACAAGGCAATGGTTATCTAGTTTAGCATGGTGATTAATAGTTCTCTAATTCAGTATATGTACTTAGTACTTTATATAGTTCCACAAGATTCACATCTGTGATGATGAAATTAGAATAGAGCATATAAGCTGGGACAAACTTAGCCAGGGTCAGAGTTAGAGAAGACAGAGAACTGGAGGTGGGAGCTCAAGCTCTGGAAATCAGGGAGAGACATCCATTCCATCTTCATCAGCATTGTGGTGGCTCTCTTGTCCTTCTGCTCCCCACACTGAGACCAAGGCCTGTCTGAAGGGCCTCAAGAAAGCTAACTGGGCCCCAGGCAAGGAGACAATAAAGAATTTGGACTTTGGAGTTTAACACCTGGCTATTCTTGTGGTGATTACTCTACTGAAACGAATGCTATCCCAGACATCTCCAGAAAACCAACCAGAATATTACAGGTGACATAAAGTGAAATGCCCTTCCCTAGTCATTCAATTTTGTTCCTATTTTATCCTCAGAATCATCTTAGATTCTGACTCTTTGTATCTACCATTACTTACTCTTTCCCAGGAAAGTCTCCCTTATCCTCTTACAAAGATAATGATTTCAATCAATTGAGCAATTTAGCAATTTCTTTTCTAATGAGGTATTTAAGATATTTATTTAGGCAGGAAATAGAGCTTTGCACAGAGTAGCTGCCTAATAAATGAATAAGTGGAAAAAAAAAACATTAATTAAGCACTCACAATATGAAAAACACTGTGCTAAGTTCTGAAGATACAAATGGAAAAGCAAAAGAATCCACGAGCTCAACAAACACGTTATAATGGGAAAGAATACATATGGATGAAAGTTTTCATCTGTGAATAAGATGTAAAGGTCCCATGGATCTTTGGGACAGTGGTAAAGCAGATGATTAATGCATCACACAGGGTTCTGTGCTACTTATCTTATAGTCTGGATTTCAAGATGGTGGTGATTTCACTTTGCTGACACATTTTGCTTCCTGTTATGCATTCAAACATTTGGATATTTGAGTATGGACTCCTTTTTTACAGTTTGGATTCTCTAGTGTCAAATAAGAAATTATATGCAGATTGAAGCTAATGAAGACTTTTAAGATTTGGAGGGGAAAGGAGAACTGGGGTGGCACATAGATTACATCAATTTCTTTGTGATATTTTGGATTTTTATCTAACCTCACTTGTTACCTGTTACTCTGCACATAGACACCTGAGGTTTTGGATTTTTATCACTGGCTCTAGAGTTATATAATAGAAGCAATGCTAGAGTTAGGGTCAGAGGTCCAAGGTTCAAATACTGGTTCTACTACTTAAGTTTTCAGGGCTTCAGTTTTCTTATATGAAAATGAAAATACTTGGACTAGAAGGTGATCCCTTTCAGTTTTAAATCTGTGATTTTTCTAGGATGTTTTACTCCTGAAATTTTCTGGGCATCTGTACTTCTATATTTTTTCCCTACAAATAATAGTAGTGCTTTTTTATTATCTAGTTTTAATGAATATGCATAGAAAGTTTCCTCTGCCTTCCTTTTCATTTCAAATTTTTTTTTTTTGTTAGATATGCAAAACTTTCAGCAAATATCTTTCAAACAGCCTTTGTTAGATGTTTTCCACCCTTGGCCCAAAACCCATCATTCCTATATTTTAAATTAGCATCTATATGTACTAAACTGATTCTCAGACATTATTATCATAATTATCTGTGTGCTTCTCAAATCTATCTTTCACTTATGAAATCTTTGCCCTTAATTGGCAGCTTTTATGAAAGCACCTCTCAGGTTGCCAGTTTTGCTTAATCTTTCATATTCTTCAATAATGCTGCAAAGGAAGAAAATTCAGCAAAGGAAGAAGAAAGGAAAAAAAGATTCTAGGGAATAAAACCCTGGCAAGAGAACAATGTGGATAAAATAATAATAATATTTATAAAATGTTTTAATTAAGATTAGCCATACTCTAAATATATGTCATCTCATTTTGTCCTCACAGAAAGTTCTGGGGGGCAGCTAGGTGGAGCACCAGCCTTGAATTCAGGAGGACCCGAGTTCATATCTGGTCTCAGACACTTAACACTTCCTAGTGTGACCCTGGGCAAGTCACTTAACCCCAGCCTCAGGAAAAAAAAAATGTGTCTGGGCCTCACAGAAAGTTCCTAACTGGATGTTAGACGCTAATATTATCCCCATTTTACAAATAAGAAAACAAAAGAAGAAGTCAAGTGACTTGTTCAGGTTTTCTAGATTCTATGTTCTGTGTTCTGTCCATTGAGGTGGGAAAAATTAGTTTGTGTTTGCAAGGGCAGGACAGAGAACAGTATAGTTTGGATAAAAGATATGAAGTAAGATTGAAAAAGTAAGATTATTTCAGATAGTAGAAGGTTTTGATATTAGACAAACTTGTCCCAACTTTCCATGGGTAGCAATTGCTAATGAAGAGTTTTAAGCAAAGTCTGATTGGATCTATGTACCATCTGGCATCAGTCCATCTCATCCATTACTGATGATAGGATGGTGGGGAAGCCTAAGCACTAAAAAGAAGAATCTGGAACTGGCACTTCAATTTCTGAATTTTGTTTTTCAGTAGCTCTGACTAGATTTGAACAATATCCTTGGCTCATTGTCCTTCTATTATACCTGGAAATATCTGACATAAGCTAGCTGCTACCACATTCCCAAATTCCAGTGGCAGTCCCTGAAAGGAGTTATTTATTGCAATTCTCAACATTCAAACCCAAATTGTAAAGAACAGAACCCTCTAGAAGTATACTTAAAAGATGTTAACTTAGTAGAATTAAGATAATGATTCTCTAGTTTACATGTACTTAGTACTTACTATAGTTATATAATATTGATACCTATTTTACAAGATTGACACCTATGATGATGTACTTATAATAGAGTATATAAGAGCCAACAAGGACTGGGAAAGAGATATTCCATCTTCCACCATAGTGTCCTTTATTTCTCCACTGAGAACAAGACCCATCTAAAAGCCACGAGAAAGCTAGCTGAGCCCCAGGTGAAGGAGACAGACTGTGAAGGAGACAATAAAGACTTTTGGATTTTATTCTTGACTATCATGATGGTGATTAGTCTGCTGAAATGAAGGCTGGTCCCCAAACCTCCAGAAAGCTAACCAGAACACTACACAAACCATGCCTCTGATAAAAAAAAAAAAAACAAAACAAAACAAAAAAAAAAAACAAACAGCTTTGCCCTAAAGCTTCAGAACTACTCACATACCCTAAGAAAGCATAGCTTTGAAAAACCATACAGTTTAAACAAAGATGCTCTCCATGTAATCAGCTTTGGCATGAACTATAATTATCCCCCAGTGTCTGAGCAGGCTGTGGCTGAGCAATGAGAAGGCAGTACATAAGTGGGATTCTGCTTCAGTAACAATATGTGCTATATATTTTTTCCCCCAAGAGCATGTGAGGTGTTGAATATTCAGTAGTTCAAAGAAGCTGAATGCTTAAAAAACAATTCCTGTTAGAGAATTAAAAACACAATTATTTTAAGTTCTTGCAGCTAAATCATGGTTTCAGAGGGTTGATCCTTGGCTAATCTTTCCCTGTGGTGGATGGGCTGGCATTTGTTAGTTATCTAGTATGCTGGCAGAAAAAAGACTTGTTGATGCCTGAGTATTATTTCCCAAGTCTCCTGGCTTTCCTAGATCATTGGAACTTTTGTCAAAACCATATATTCTATATAATGCTGACCACTTTTCACTGTTTACACATTCCCTAAAGAATTACATTCAGAATTTTAACTATTCCACAATCTCATTCTCATTCAGTTAGCATGATGTGTGCTTATCGTAGGCAGGTATCAGGGGCTTAAAATAAAGAGGGGGAAAGTGGGCTTGAAAAATGTAAAAGAAATATCCCACTTTCCATTTCTATTTTTATTGAAAGGCAGGTGGAGGTGAAAGATGGAGTTCAAGATAACATGTTATGAGAAATTAAAAATATAAAATATTTCTAAGAGACTTGCTTATTTTCACTCTTCCTTCTCTGACCATTCCATTTTCCACTTCATTTTCCTCCTGCTATATCCTAAATTAAAAGTGTTTTTTAGGGTTCCATCCTTAGCTCTTTAGTCTCTCTTTCTTTTTAAAAAGTTTTTTATTTTCAAAATATATGCATAGATAGTTTTCAACATTCACCCTTGCAAAACCTTGTGTTCCAAATTTTTTTCTCTCTTCCTTCTCTCCACTTTCTCCCTTATATGGAAAGTAATCTAATATAGATAAAACATGTGCAATTCTCTTAAACATATTTTCACAATTATCATTCTTCACTAGAAAAATCAGATTAAAAAGGAAAAAAAAGTGAGAACAAATATAAATATATAACAGCAAAAAAGTGAAAGTATTATGTTGTGATTTACACTCAGTCCTCACAGTCCTCTCTCTGGATTTAGATGGCTGTCTCTACCACAAGTTCATTGGAAATCACCTTGCTTTTGAAAAGATCCCATCCATCAGAATTAATCATTGTATACTCTTGTTGTTGCTATCTACAATGTTCTTTTGGTTCTACTCATTTTACTTCTCATTAGTTCATTTAAGTCTCTCTGGGTCTTTCTGAAATCAATCTGCTGATTGTTTCTTATAGAGTAATAATATTCCATAACATTCTTATATCATAAATTATTCAGTCATTCTCCAAATGAGTCACTCACAGTTTCTTACCATTACAAAAGGGCTACTGCAAAAATTTTTGCACATGTGGGTCCTTATACGTTTTTTAATGATCTTTTTGAGACACTGCTGGATCAAAGGATATACTAGCCCAATAGTTCCATATTACTCTCAAGAATTGTTGGATCAGTTCACAAATCTACCAACAATGTATCAGTGTCCCAGTTTTCCCACATCCTCTCCAACATTCATCATTATCTATCCTTGTGTTAGCTAATCTGAGAGGTGTGGAGTGCTACCTCAGAGTTGACTTAATTTGCATTTCTCTGACCAACAGTGATTTAGAGCATTTTTTCATATGACTAGAAATGGTTTTAATTTCTTTGTCTGAAAATTGTCAATTCATATCTTTTGATCATTTATCAATTGGAGAATGGCATGTATTCTTATAAATTTGAGTCAATTCTCTATATATTTTAGAAATGAGGCTTTTATCAGAATCCTTGGATGTAAAAATTTCCCCCCAGTTTTCTGCTTCCCTTTTAATCTTGTCTCCATTAGTTTTGTTTGTACAAAAAACTTTTTTAGGGGGGCGGAGCCAAGGTGGCAGAGAAGATACACGCAATTCTGTGACCTCCCTTCTTCCCTCATTACCAATTAGTTAAATCAGCCTCAAAAATAGCGCTGGACTGATAGAAACCACAAGGAGTGGAACCACTACTTACCAGCTGAAGAGAAAGTGGAGTTTCAACAGAAAAGGTCGGTTCCCAGGGGAGGAAGAAGAAAGGCCAGCACAGACGGCTGGGTGCTGGCACACTGCACAGATCGTGCTGGGGAGGGCTCTGGGATCAGAGAAGCCACTGAGATAGAAGAATCTGGCACAGGCTGTTAGCTCTTTTCTGCTTATAAAACAGCAGTTCAGAAGAGAAATCAAGCCATTTTAAAATATAAGCCAGATACTAGAACCACCCCAATCTGAAAGTGACTCAACAGATCTCGGCACTGTGGGTGTGGCCGACATAGGCTGTCCTGGCTTTCACCTGGGGTAGTTAAGAGATTGAAAAGCAGGCGGACACGGCCCAAGGTACCACACAGTGCCTTGCTCAGCTGGAGGCTGTGGAACTCAGCCTCAAAAGTCCCAAGGAAGCAGAACCTTTGAAATAGGGACCGCGGTTTCTGGGCAGACATTTCCAGTTTGAGCACAGGGGCTTTTCCCGTCAGCTGCTGACATCCACGCCCCATGGGACACATTGGCTGGGCTTTGTGTTGCCTCTACTGTTCTGTCTTAAACCTCAAGAAAGTCGCTAGGACACACAGCGCCTTCAAAGCACAGCAGTGCTAATCACCTCGGAGGCACTTCCAGGGAGGGGGTGGGGAACTCTCTCCCAGAGCTCTCTGTTAGCTCAGGCGCAGGAGCCCCTGCATCCCTCCGGACTGGTAGGAAGCTGGTAAAAAATAAATAAATAATTTCCTACCCCAGGGACAGACCCCAAAAGATTTTTTAAAAATGAGTAAAAAGCAAAGAAGAACCATCGATTCCTTCTACACAGAGAAAGAGCGGGTATCCAATCCTGAGGAAGTTAACAGCAGAGAGTCAGCAGATAACAGCATAAAGAGGAACAATACCTGCCCCCCATCACATAACTCTCTCCTAGAAGAGACTATTAAAAAATTAAGAGAGTTTGAAGAAAAATGGGGAAAGGAAAGAGAAGCTATGAAAGAGAATAACAATGTTCTAAAATTGGAGTTGGAAAAAATAAAGAATTCACAGGAGGTGCAGGGAAACAAAATTTGTGAATTAGAAAAGGTTAAAAAATCACAGGAAAGTAGGATTTCTGAATTGGAAAAGATAAAAAAGTCTCAAGAAAATAGGATTTCTGAATTGGAAAAAGAAAATAATTCTCTAAAAAAAAATTAGAGAAATGGAAAAAAATTCAATAGAGCAAAATAATTCATTTAAAAACGAAATTGGTCATTTACAAAAAGAACTAAAAACTGTGAATGAAGAAGATAACTCCTTAAAATTCAGGATGGAACAAATAGAAATGAATGATTCACAGAGAACCCAAGAATCAGTCAAACAAAACAAAAAAAAAAAATGAAAAGCTGGAGAATAATGTCAAATACTTACTGGGAAAATCTATAGACCTGGAAAATAGATCTAGGAGAGATAATCTGAGGATCATTGGACTTCCCGAAAACTATAACCAAAAAAAGAGCCTAGATTCTATTTTACAGGAAATCATCAAAGAGAACTGTCCAGAGATAATAGAAACAGAAGGGAAAATAGGCATCGAAAGAATTCATCGAACTCCTTCTGAAATAGATCCAAAAAAAGAACACCACGGAATATTGTGGCTAAGCTGTAGAATTACCACACAAAGGAGAAAATCTTGCAAGCAGCTAGAAAAAAACAATTTAAATACCAATGTGCCACAATAAGGGTCACACAAGATCTGGCTGCCTCCACATTAAAAGATAGAAGGGCCTGGAACCTGATATTCTGAAAGGCAAAAGATCAAGGACTGCAATCAAGAATGAACTACCCAGCTAAGTTTAGCATCTTTTTCCATGGAAGAAGATGGTCATTCAATGAAATAGAGGAATTCTATATGTTTCTAAGAAAAAAACCAGACTTAAACAAAAAACTTGATCTACATCCACAAGACTGAAGAGAAACAGAAAAAGGTACACAGAACCCTTGGGAACTGTATGCCTGTTGTGGATATGTAGAAAGTCCGTATGGATAATTCGATTTTACTGATATAAAAAAAAGGGGGGGGTGTAGTAAAGGGAAAGGGGTAGTATCAGAAAAAGGGGAAGGAGTGATAAAAAGAGGGAAACTACATCCCAGGAAAAGGCATAGAAAAAACACCATATCTGAGGGAATTTAGAGAGGGGGAGAAACATTGTGTGAATCTTACTCTCATCAGAAGAGGCTCAAAGAGTATATAATTGACATATTTGTTTTTCAGAGAATTCTCTCTCACCTCATTAAAAGGGGGGAGAGGAAAAGGGAAAAGGAAAAGGAGAATAAGTGAAGGGACTTGGAGGGAGGGGGGAGGGATACTAAAAAAAAAGGGAGGGCTGCGCATCACTAGGGGGGTCTATAAATTAAATATAGGGGAAGGGGATCAGGGGGGTCAAGGGAAAAAGTATAATCTGGGGATAATATGATGGCAGGAAATACAGAATTAGTAATTTTAACTGTAAATGTGAATGGGATGAACACTCCCATCAAATGGAGACGGATAGCAGATTGGATCAAAAATCAGAACCCTACAATATGTTGTCTACAGGAAACACACTTAAAGCAGGGAGATACATACAGAGTAAAGGTAAAAGGTTGGAACAGAGCCTATTATGCTTCAGGTAAAGCCAAAAAAGCAGGGGTAGCTATCCTTATCTCAGATCAAGCAAAAGCAGAAGTAGATCTCGTTAAAAAAGATAAGGAAGGAAACTATATCCTGCTGAAAGGTAGCATAAATAATGAAGCCATATCAATACTAAACATATATGCACCAAGTGGTATAGCATCGAACTTTCTAAAGGAAAAGTTAAGAGAACTGCAAGAAGAAATAGACAGTAAAACTATAATAGTGGGAGATCTCAACCTTGCACTCTCAGATTTAGACAAATCAAACCACAAAACAAATAAGAAAGAAATTTAAAAAGTCAATAGAACATTAGAAAAACTAGGTATGATAGACCTTTGGAGAAAACTGAATGGCAATAGAAAGGAATATACTTTCTTCTCAGCAGTTCATGGATCCTATACAAAAATAGACCATAGGACATAAAGATCTCAAAATTAAATGTAGGAAGGCAGAAATAATAAATGCCTTCTTCTCAGATCACAATGCAATAAAAGCTACATTCAGTAAAAAGTTAGGGGTAAGTAGACCAAAAAGTAATTGCAAACTGAATAATCTCATCTTAAAGAATGACTGGGTGAAAGAGCAAATTATAGAAACAATTAATAATTTCACCCAAGATAATGACAATGATGAGACATCATACCAAAATCTGTGGGTAAAGCTAAAAGCGGTAATAAGGGGAAATTTTATATCTTTAGAAGTTTATTTGAAGAAAATAGAGAAAGAGAAGATTAACGAATTGGGCCTCCAACTTAAAAAGCTAGAAAAAGACCAAATTAAAAACCCCCAACCAAAAATTAAACTTGAAATACAAAAATTAAAAGGAGAAATCAATAATATTGAAAGTAAAAAAACTATTGAATTAATAAATAAAACCAAGAGTTAGTTTTATGAAAAAGCCAGTAAAACAGATAAACCTTTAGTAAATTTGATCAGAAAAAAGAAAGAGGAAAAATCAAATTGTTAGTCTTACAAATGAAAAGGGGGATCTTTCCACCAATGAAGAGGAAATTAGAGAAATAATAAGGAGTTACTTTGCCCAACTTTATGCCAATAAATTTGATAACTTAAGTGAAATGGATGACTTCCTCCAAAAATATAGGCTCCCTAGATGAACAGAGGAGGAGATAAATTGCTTAAATAGTCCCATTTCAGAAAAAGAAATAGAACAAGCTATTAATCAACTCCCCAGGAAAAAATCTCCAGGACCAGATGGATTCACATGTGAATTCTACCAAACATTTAAAGAACAATTAGCCCCAATGCTATATAAACTATTTGAAAAAATAGGGGATGAAGGAGTCCTACCAAACTCCTTTTATGACTCAGACATAGTACTGATACCTAAACCGGGTCGATCAAAAACTGAGAAAGAAAATTATAGACCAATCTCCTTAATGAATATTGATGCTAAAATCTTAAATAAAATATTAGCAAAAAGACTTCAGAAAATCATCCCCAGGATAATACACTATGATCAAGTAGGATTTATACCAGGAATGCAGGGCTGGTTTAATATTAGGAAAACTATTAGTATAATTTACCATATTAATAATCAAATTAATAAAAACCATATGATCATCTCAATAGATGCAGAAAAAGCATTTGACAAATTCCAACATCCATTCCTATTAAAAACTCTTGATAGTGTAGGAATAAATGGATTATTCCTTAGAATAATCAGGAGCATATATTTAAGACCGTCAGTCAGCATAATATGCAATAGAAATAAACTGCAACCTTTCCCAGTAAGATCAGGAGTGAAACAAGGTTGCCCACTATCACCATTACTATTCAATATAGCACTAGAAATGCTAGCCTCGACAATAAGAGCCAAGAAAGAGATTCAAGGAATTAAAGTAGGAATGAGGAAATCAAACTATCACTCTTTTCAGATGATATGATGGTATACTTAGAGAACCCCAAAGACTCTGCTAAAAAGCTATTAGAAATAATTCAGAATTTTAGCAAAGTCTCAGGATACAAAATAAATCCACATAAATCCTCAGCATTTTTATATATCACCAACAAAATGCAACAGCAAGAGATACAAAGAGAAATTCCATTCCAAACAAATGTTGAGAGTATTTGGGAAGTATTTGGGAATCCATCTACCAAAGAATAGTCAGGAATTACATGAGAAAAATTACAAAACACTTGCCACAAAAATAAAGTCAGATTTAAATAATTGGAAAGACATTCAGTGCTCTTGGATAGGCTGAGTGAATATAATAAAGATGACAATACTCCCCAAAATAATCTATTTATTTAGTGCTATACCACTAAGATTCCCCAGAAACTATTTTAATGACCTAGAAAAAATAACAACAAAATTCATATGGAAGAATAAAAGGTCGAGAATTGCAAGGGAACTAATGAAAAAAAAGTCAGAGGAAGGTGGTCTAAGTGTACCTGATCTAAAGCTATATTATATAGCAACAGTCACCAAAACCATTTGGTATTGGCTAAGAAATAGACCAGTAGATCAGTGGAACAGATTAGACAGAAAGGACAAAAAAGGGGACATTTATAGCAATCTAATCTTCGACAAACCCAAAGATACCAACATTAGGGATAAAAATTCATTATTTGGAAAAAACTGTTGCAAAAACTGGAAATTAATATGGCAGAAATTAGATATGGATCCACACTTAACACCATATACCAAGATAAGATCAAAATGAGTCCATGATTTAGGCATAAAGAATGAGATCATAAATAGATTAGAGGAACAGAGGATAGTCTACCTCTCAGGCCTGTGGAGGAGGAAGGAATTTATGACCAGATAGAACTAGAGATCATTATTGATCACAAAATAGAAGATTTTGATTACATCAAACTAAAAAGTTTCTGTACAAATAATACTAATGCAAACAAGATTAGAAGGGAAGTAACAAATTGGGAAAATATTTTTAAAGTTAAAGGTTCTGATAAAAGTCTCATTTCCAAAATATATAGAGAACTGACCCTAATTTATAAGAAATCAAACCATTCTCCAATTGATAAATGGTCAAAGGATATGAACAGACAATTCTCAGATGATGAAATTGAAACTATATCCACTCATATGAAATAGTGTTCCAAATCACTACTTGATCAGAGAAATGCAAATTAAGACAACTCTGACATACCACTACACAACTGTCAGATTGGCTAAGATGACAGGAAAAGATAATGATGAATGTTGGAGGGGATGTGGGAAAACTGGGACACTGATGCATTGTTGGTGGAGTTGTGAAAGAATCCAGCCATTCTCGAGAACAATTTGGAACTATGCCCAAAAAGTTATCAAACTGTGCATACCCTTTGACCCAGCATTGCTGCTATTGGGCTTATATCCCAAAGAAATACTAAAGAGCGGAAAGAGACCTGTATGTGCCAAAATATTTGTGGCAGCTCTTTTTATTGTAGCTAGAAACTGGAAGATGAATGGATGTTCATCAATTGGAGAATGGTTGGGAAAATTATGGTATATGAAGGTCATGGAATATTATTGCTCTGTAAGAAATGACCAGCAGGAGGAATACAGAGAGGCTTGGAGAGACTTACATCAACTGATGATGAGTGAAATGAATAGAACCAGAAGATTGCTGTACACTTCAATGTTGTATGAAGATGTATTCTGATGGAAGTGGATATCTTCAACATAAAGAAGATCCAACTCACTTCCAGTTGATCAATGATGGACAGAAATAACTACCCCCAGACAAGGAACACTGGGAAGTGAATGTAAATTGTTAGCACTACTGTCTATCTACCCAGGTTACTTATACCTTCGGAATCTAATACTTAATGTGCAACAAGAAAATGGTATTTACACACATATATTGTATCTAGGTTATATTGTAACACATGTAAAATGTATGGGATTACCTGTCATGGGGGGGGAGGGAGTGGAGGGAATGGAGGGAGGGAGGGGATAATTTGGAAAAATGAATAATACTATAAAAAAAATTACTCATGCATATATACTGTGGAAAAAAATTCTAAATAAAAAAAAGGAAAAAAAACTTTTTTAACTTAATATAATCAAAATTATTCATTTTACATCTTTTTATGGGCCAGAACTTTGAAACAAGGATTCTTACAAGGTGTTAAGTCAATAGAATTCATTGAGACAATGGTTATCTAGTTTAGCATGGTGATTAACAGTTCTCTAAGTTCAGTATGATTGATTTACTCTTACAACAAACAATGGTTTCCTAGTTATATAATGATTGGTTTATACTCAGTGTAGAGCAGATAAGCTGGGAGCTCAAGCTCTTGGAGGGAAGAAGATTCAATTCCATCTTCAGTCAGGCTCTTGGAGTTGGCCTGGCCTCCTGCATTTTTTCCACTGAAACCAAGTCCCCTCTGAAGGCTACAAGAAAACTAAATGAGCACCAGGTGAAGGAGACAGTAAAGACTTTTGGACTTGAACACATAGCTATTCTTGTGGTGATTACTCTACTGAAAAGAAGGCTGCTCAAAGACCTCCAGAAAAACAATAAGAACACTATAGCATTCCATGATGTACTGTAGTTCTTCTTTGGCCATCAATTCCTTCCTTTACCGATCTGAGAGATAGAGTATTCTTTGTTCTTCTTATTTGCTTATAATATCACTCACTATGTCTAAATCTTGAATCCATTTTGATCTTATCTTGGTATAGGGTGTTGGGTATAAATCAATGCCTAGTTTCTGCCATACTAATTTCCAATTTTCCCAGCAGTTTTTGTCAAATAGTGAAATTTTGTCTGAGAATCCGAGGTCTTTGAGTTTATCAAACACTAGATTACTATAGTCATTGACAATTGTGTCTTGTGAACCTAACCCATTCCAATGACTACTCTGTTTCTTAGCCAGTACCAAATGGTTTTGATGATCGATGCTTTAAAATAAAGTTTTATAATATAATATAGAATAGCAAAAACAAAAATTGATCTAATTAAAAGAGATAAGGAAGGGCATTATATCCTGCTAAAGGGCAGCATTAATAATGGAGCAGTATCAATATTAAACATATACCCACCAAGTGGTACAGCATCTAAATTCTAAAAAGAGAAATTAAGAGAGCTGCAAGAGGAAATAGATAGCAAAACTATAATAGCGGGAGATCTCAACCTTGCACTCTCAGAATTAGATAAATCAAACCACAAAATAAATAAGAAAGAAGTCAAAGAGGTAAATAGAATACTAGAAAAGTTTGATATGATAGATCTTTGGTGAAAGCTAAATGGAGACAGAAAGGAATATACTTTCTTCTCAGCAGTTCATGGAACCTATACAAAACTTGATCATATACTAGGGCATAAAAACCTCAAAATCAAATGCAGTAAGGCAGAAATAGTAAATGCATCCTTTTCAGACCATAATGCAATCAAAATAACATTTAATAAAAAGCCAGGGGAAAATAGACCAAAAAATAATTGGAAACTAAATAATCTTATACTAAAGAATGATTGGGTAAAACAGCAAATCATAGACATAATTAATAACTTCACCCAAGAAAATGACAATAATGAGACATCATACCAAAATGTGTGGGATACAGCCAAAGCAGTAATAAGGAGAAGTTTTATATCTCTACAGGCCTACTTGCATAAAATAGAGAAAGAGAGGGCCAATGAATTGGGCTTACAACTAAAATTGCTAGAAAAGGAACAAATTAAAAACCCCCAGACAAACACAAAATTTGAAATTCAAAAAATAAAAGGTGAGATTAATAAAATTGAAAGTAAAAAAACTATTGAATTAATTAATAAAACTAAGAGTTGGTTTTATGAAAAAACCAACAAAATAGACAAACCCTTAGTAAACCTGATTAAAAAAAGGAAAGAGAAAAAGCAAATTGATAGTCTTGAAAATGAAAAGGGTGAACTCACCACTAATGAAGAGGAAATTAGAACAATAGTTAGGAGCTACTTTGCTCAACTTTATGCTGATAAATTCGATAACTTAAATGAAATGGAAGAATACCTTCAAAAATATAGCTTGCCCAGATTAACAGAGGAAGAAGTAAGTAGTCTAAATAGTCCCATCTCAGAAAAAGAAATAGACCAAGCTATTAACCAACTTCCTAAGAAAAAGTCCCCAGGACCAGATGGATTTACAGGTGAATTCTACCAAACATTTAAAGAACAACTAACTCCAATGCTATGTAAACTATTTGAAAAAATAGGGATTGAAGGAGTCCTACCAAATTCCTTCTATGACACAGACATGGTACTGATACCTAAACCAGGTAGATTGAAAACTGAGAAAGAAAACTATAGACCAATTTCCTTAATGAACATTGATGCTAAAATCTTAAATAAGATATTAGCAAATAGACTTCAGAAAATCATCCCCAGGATAATACACTATGACCAAGTGGGATTTATACCAGGAATGCAGGGCTGGTTTAATATTAGGAAAACTATTAGTATAATTGACCATATTAATAATCAAATTAATAAAAACCATATGATCATCTCAATAGATGCAGAAAAAGCATTTGATAAAATCCAACATCCATTCCTACTAAAAATGCTTGAGAGTATAGGAATAAATGGACTATTCCTTAAAATAATAAGGAGCATATATTTAAAACCTTCAGTAAACATCATATGTAATGGTGATAAACTAGAACCTTTTCCTGTAAGATCAGGAGTGAAACAAGGATGCCCACTATCACCATTACTATTCAATATAGTACTAGAAACTCTAGCCTCGGCAATAAGAGCCGAGAAAGAGATTCAAGAATTAGAGTAGGAAATGAAGAAATCAAATTGTCACTTTTCGCAGATGACATGATGGTATACTTAGAGAACCCCAAAGACTCTGCTAAAAAGCTATTAGAAATAATTCAGAATTTTAGCAAAGTCGCAGGATACAAAATAAATCCACATAAATCCTCAGGATTTTTATACATTACCAACACAATCCAACAGCAAGAGATACAAAGAGAAATTCCATTCAAAATAACAGTCGATAGTATAAAGTATTTGGGAATATATCTACCAAAGGAGAGTCAGCAATTATATGAGCAAAATTACAAAACACTTGCCACAAAAATAAAGTCAGATTTAAATAATTGGAAAGACATTCAGTGTTCTTGGATAGGCTGAGCGAATATAATAATGATGACAATACTCCCCAAACTAATCTATTTATTTAGTGCTATACCAATCAGACTCCCAAGAAACTATTTTAATGACCTAGAAAAAATAACAACAAAATTCATATGGAAGAATAAAAGGTGGAGAATTGCAAGGGAACTAATGAAAAAAAAGTCAGAGGAAGGTGGTCTAAGTGTACCTGATTTAAAGCTATATTATAAAGCAACAGTCACCAAAACCATTTGGTATTGGCTAAGAAATAGACTAGTTGATCAGTGGCATAGATTAGGTTCACAGGGCAAGATAGTGAATAAAAATAGCAATCTAATCTTTGACAAACCTAAAGATCCCAAATTTTGGGATAAGAATTCATTATTTGACAAAAACTGCTGGGAAAACTGGAAATTAGTATGGCAGAAGCTAGGCATGGACCCACATTTAACACCACATACTAAGATTAGATCAAAATGGGTCCAAGATTTAGGCATAAAGAACAAAATCATAAATAAATTGGAGGAACATGGGATGGTTTACCTCTCAGACTTGTGGAGGAGGAAGGAGTTTGTGTCCAAGGGAGAACTAGAGACCATTATTGATCACAAAATAGAACATTTTGATTACACCAAATTAAAAAGTTTCTGCACAAACAAAACTAATGCAAACAAGATTAGAAGGGAAGTAACAAATTGGAAAAAAATTTTTACAGTTAAAGGTTCTGATAAAGGCCTCATCTCCAAAATATACAGAGAATTGACTTTAATTTATAAGAAATCAAGCCATTCTCCAGTTGATAAATGGTCAAAGGATATGAACAGACAATTTTCAGATGATGAAATTAAAACTATTTCCACTCATATGAAAGAGTGTTCCAAATCACTATTGATCAGAAAAATGCAAATTAAGACAACTCTGAGATATCATTACACACCTGTCAGGTTGGCTAAGATGACAGGAACAAATAACGATGAATGTTGGAGGGGCTGTGGGAAAACTGGAACACTGATGCATTGTTGGTGGAGTTGTGAAAGAATCCAACCATTCTGGAGAGCAATCTGGAATTATGCCCAAAAAAGTTATCAAAATGTGCATACCCTTTGACCCAGCCATACTACTACTGGGCTTATACCCCAAGGAACTACTAAAGAAGGGAAAGGGACCTGTATGTGCCAAAATGTTTGTGGCAGCTCTTTTCATAGTGGCTAGAAGCTGGAAGATGAATGGATGTCCATCAATTGGAGAATGGTTGGGTAAATTGTGGTATATGAATGTTATGGAATATTATTGCTTTGTAAGAAATGACCAGCAGGAGGAATACAGAGAGACTTGGAGAGACTTACATCAACTGATGCTGAGTGAAACGAGCAGAACCAGAAGATCATTATACACTTCAACAATGATACTGTACGAGGATGTATGCTGATGGAAGTGGATTTCTTCAACATAGAGAAGAGCTAATCCAATTCCAATTGATTAATGATGGACAGAACCAGCTACATCCAGAAAAGGAACACTGGGAAATGAATGTAAACTGTTATTTTTGCCTTCTGAATCCAATCTTCCTGTGCAACAAAAAATTCGGTTCTACACACATATATTGTATCTAGAATATACTGTAATATATTTAACATATATAAGACTGCTTGCCATCTGGGGGAGGGGGTTGGGGGAGGAAGGGAAAAAACCTGAATAGAAGTAAGTGCAAGGGATAATGTTGTAAAAAATTACCCATGCATATGTACTGTCAAAAAAAATGTTATAATTATAAAATAAAATAAAAATTTAACAAAATATATATATAATATAGAATAACTTCTTAAGAGAGACCTTGAGAGTGTACTTATATCACTTTTTATGACCTGTGCATGCTTGCCCTGTGTGAGTTTTACATAAAATAAATCTTTTTTGACAAGTATATGTTTGGCATTTGAACAGTGTGGTCAGTTCAACAGAGTTGTGTTCTCTGAAGTAGAGTTGGAATGTGTAGCAGTTTAGTTTGAGAAAGAATCTCAGTGTCTGTAACTGATCCTGCCTGGTGATCTTCAGAATCTTCCTAAGACAATTCAAATGCAAGTGATTCATTTTCCTGGAATGATGTTGGTGTATACTGTCTAGATTTTTTATAGGCATACAATGAATCTCTATGATCTTCAGTTTAGTAGTCTGTGTAATATCTATCCTCTCTCACAGTTTCCTTCGGAAAGTTTATAGAGCACTGGGCTCAGAATTAGGAAGGTTCATCTTCATGAGTTCAAATATAGCTTTAGGTATTTACTAGCTTTGTGCTCCAGTGTCATCTAACCCTCTTTGCTTCAGTTTCCCCATCTGTAAAAATAAATTGGAAAATAAAATGTCAAATCACTCCAGTATCTTTATCAAGAAAACACAAAAACAGGGTCACAAAGAGTTGGATAGAACTGAAATTGAAACAAGTATGGTCCCTTTAAGAAACTGATTTATGCTCCTTTCTGATTGATTTGTGATTCAGATTACTCCCAGCCCCTCCTGGCTGATGCATTAAGCCTGCACCTTTGATTCACAAATCAATAGCACTCCTTTGAATTCCAATAGGAGATCCGGGCTTGTCCCAACACCCACCAGATCTGAGCCAATTTAGGACTCCACCCACGGGCCCCTTTAGCTAAATCTCTCATTATAAAAAAAGTCAAACTAAAATCCTCTCTTTGCAGAGGTTCCAAACATGCCAAGCTCCATGATTGGCACCCCAAGGAGCCTCTGTCTACTGGAATACTGTTTCCAGTGCCATCCTCTCTTTATCCTCACCTATTTCCTTAACTAGACTCTAACCTTACTCCCAATCCCCATAATAAACCTCTTTTATCAATCTAGGTTTTTGGATCTGTAAATTCCTTTACAGAGGATCTCTGTGCTACCAGGAAGGGAATCCTCAGAACTCCCTACCCTTGGATTGCCACTAGGCCTTATTTAACTCCCTGACCACCAGAAACCCTAATTTCATTTAGGTACCCCAAATCTAAACCTCGTCAAAATGACTGAACAACAAAAGCAAAGATTTTGGTGCTTCCCTAAGAACAACCTTTGCTATATAAGAAATATCCCCATTTTTGAAATGATGGAATGGAGGCCAGAAGAGGTTAAATGACTTGTTTCACATCTTGTCCCAGAGCCAGGATTGAACCCTGGGGACTTTTGACTACAAAAGCAATGTTCTCTTTATTGTACTTTGTCAGACCATGCAGAACACAGAATTAGAACCCAGCAGAATCATCAGAGTGTGGCAGAAGGAAGACTAGCTTGGAATCAGAGGAATCAAATCCTTTCTCAGTCACTTTGGGCACTTCATCTAGACTTGTGATCCATCTACAAAATAAATGAGGAAGACTAAATGGATTTGACATTTCTTTCCAGCTGCAGATTTATGATCCTATGATGATAGTATTTGAGTTTGAATCCTGGTTCTGCCATTTGTAATTTTGGGTAAATAATTTCCCCTCTCAGTTTCTTAATCTGTAAAATGAAGAGACTAAACTTTGTGATTTCTAAGGTCCATTTATGTTTTAAAATCTAACATTTCATGGAATTTCAAGGCACATTAATTTAGGGTCTGGTATGTAATGATGGTGGTGGTAAGCAATGTTATAACTGGATTAGGTGGCTTTGATGTGACAGAGGTAGGTCCTTGATAGGCTTGCTGATGAGCTGTGATTCATGGTTACCAAATCTGGTACCAATACTGGCTCACTTTCGTGGAGTTGATGAATTTTTCTTGGCAATCTCCTAACTGCCAAAGGACTTGTAAAATTAATTCTCCCACTTCTTGGCAAAGAGGATATGCTGGCATCTCCTATAAACATTTGGGCTGTTGAAGACTATGCACAGGCCTGTGATTCTGACAGAGGCCTTGTCTGGTTCCAAGCATAGCTGTTTCTCTTGCCCAAGGGAATTGAAAAGGAAAAGGAAAACAAGCCTGAAGTTCTTCTTTATTCCAAGCAAACATGAATTTGATTTTTGTTTTTCATTAATGCAACTTTGATCTGGAATATAAATGCTGATGTTTATTTACTTAAGCTCCCCAAGTTTGTAATTCCTAGCTGTTACTAGGACCTCTTGACAGGAGTGCTATGCAGACTCATATTACTGCTTAATAATCTTCCAGTCTCACTTTCTTTGTTTTTATGATTTTAAAGCCATGAGGCTGGCTTCATTTATCTAGTTGGTTTCTTCATCTATAGAATGGTATGCAGCTACTAGTAGTAAAGACTCTTGACCTAAAAAGCCTAATCATCTCATTCTCAGTTTCCTCATCTGTAGAATGGAAAGATCAAGTAAAATGATCTTCAGGAATCTTTTACATTTCAAATTCTTTGACTTTTTCTGCCTACCTTCTAGGTCTGTTGTGAGAATAAAATGATAAAATATATGTAAAATTGTTTGCTTTTTAAACGTGAAGGATCAAAAAAAAATGTGAGGGATTATTATTACAATTCATTTAACAATTAGTCATGCAATCTTGTCTATTATTGTCTCAAGCTGTTATTTAAATTTTTCATATATTTACATTTTACTTCCCTAGTTAGGGCTCTTGAGGGTAGGTACCTTGTCTTATTCCTTTTTGTGACTTTTCAGGACATCTTAGAATAAGACCCTACATAAGTATATGCAATTTGAGAGATCATATCACCTATCCAAAGTATATTTGTGTAAAATATCCATGGTTATCTAGGATTAGAACTGAAGACTGAGGCCAAAGAAGAACTATGTGTTGCTAACTCGACAATAAGGAATTTTAACCCATGTCTTCACTACTTAAATCTTAATCCATACATTTATGGTACTTCTGAACATAATAATGTCTGAACCTTCAGAAATGAATAGCTCTCTGGCAAAGGAAATTCTGGATTTTTTTCTCATTTATATAGAGCCTATGTGAATTGTTATTGTGGCCATTAATAGAAATGTTTCCTCATTGGGGGAGATGAGTTGTGGAGTTTGTCAGTAAAGTTATCTGTGGACCTTATCAAATAACAATTACTCCCTGCTTTGGTGTTTACTCAGGATTTTGATCTTCTGCCCCTTCAACATCTGTTCTAATTATCTGCAGCAGCTGCTTATTTTGAGCTCTTATTTTTGGATTTTGTATATCAGGTAAAAGAAATAAAATAAACTGGGATCAGTGGGAAGTAGGGAAGGGGGTGCAACAGTGATAAGGGATATTTGAAGTCTAATGCAGCACCCCACTCCCCTCCCCACCTGCCTGAAATATAACATTTGCAATAACGGATCATCCAAACTTTTCTTAAAGCTTTCAAGTGATAGCAGTCCATTCCAGTTTTGGTACTAGCACTTTTTAGGAAGGTTTTCCTTATATTAAACCAAAATCTACTTCCTTATGATTTTCATTCATTGCATTTAGCTCTGCCCTCTAGGTCTGGTAAAGCAAAGGCAATCTATCTTCCATATGACAACTTTCCTTCCAGGCCCTTGAGGACTATGTTAACATCTCTGGATTAACCATCCATAGTTCTTCTACCAATCCACATAGTTGAGTCTCCATGTCATCTCAGTAGTCTTCCTCTAGATCTTTTTCTCTACATTAATATCCTTATTAAAATATTGGTAGGATTAAGTAAGATATTACCAGATATGATCAGTAAGGTTGGGACAAATATGAGTCAAATTATTCTCTCATTCTAAAAATTGTTTTTCTCATTGCTGTCCAAGAATTAATTAATCTTTTTTGGTTACTAAGTTATACTTTTAACTCATATTAAACAATGGGTCACTCAATTTACTTCCCTCCCTCATTAAAAAATAACTAACTGTTATCTAATTATATTTCACTCTTTTTGCCCTTATGTACAAGGTCAAGGGGTATGTGGGATATCTTGGAGTTTAGAGAAAGGTGCTAAAGTATTATGAATCAAATCTCTGATTAACTTAGGCATTGATTTTTTTATACCCATGTCCAGGTATTTATTTTCTTCCTACCACAAATGGACCTGGTTATTTAAATTCCCCAGGATTGTTTCTAGAAGGGAGGGACAATAGCATCAGCTGGACCTAGTATTGGCCTAGGGACAACATGCTGGGAATGTTGTATACTGAGAAGTTGAGATGTATAGTCCTAACTACATTAGAAAAACCCTACAATAGGACAACTTTTAAGACAATCATTTAAGATAATAATAGCAATTAAAAACCATGAGTGTGAGTTCTTTCCTCTCTAATCCCTTGATGGAGAGTGGAAAAATCATAGGGTCAAATATTTAGAGCTGTGAGGGACTTCAGGCCTTTCATTTTACATATGAGGAAATTGAAACCCAGAGAACTTGTGATCTAAGGTCACATATGTAATAAGTGTTGAAGGTAGGATTTGAATCAGGTTTTTCTGAACCTCATGTCTAATACTCTGGACACTATACCATGCTATCTCATTTTGGCCACATTTGGTCTTTAGCTCAGGCTGGGTCTGTCTATTGACTTCTCCCAACATCTCTGAACCAAAGAAAGAGAACAAAACAAAACAAAACAAAACAAAACAAAACAAAAAACAAAAAAACTTTTTTTTCTTCTTTGTTTTTTTTTTGGGGGGGGGTCTGTGTTTTCTTTTACAACATGACTAATATGGAAATATATTTTGCATGACTGTACATGGAAAGTTCATATCAAATTGCTTGCCTTCTTAATTAGGAGAGAGGTAAGGGAGGGAGAGAGTTTGGAATTCAAAATTTTAACAAATGAATATTAAAAAATTGTTTTTACATGTAATTGGAAAAATAAAATATAAAAAGATGAGAATAATAGATTTTTCTATGTTATCTGTTATTATCTGATTCTCCTGAACAATTGTCCCATCTCTTCCTTATTATCCATTTTCTTTTTTTGGCCCAACAAAACTTTATAAAATCCTAGTAACCTTTTTTCTGTTCTTAGCATTTAACACATATCTTAGCTCATATAGGTTGTGCCATGTAAGGGTTGGGTCATATCAATGCAACAGGAAGTAAACAGGCAATAATGCTTGAGACCCCTGGAAATGTTTCTGTGAGTAAGCAGAGACCATCTCAGAAACTCATCAGAATTAGCTGTGCCTATGACCTCATAGACCCTATTTAAGCTGTGGGATGAGGAAGAAGGTTCTCTTTAACTTGGTGTTCATTGAGATTCAGCAGAAGGTAAGCTAGGCAGGTTGTGAACATGTGAATAAAAGACCTTGAGCTTGCACATGGCTGTTCTCAAGCACTCTATTGTGTTTAAACTATGTGTTCATTCTTATGAAATGGTGGCCAGAGATCTCTGAAGACCTCAGACAGAGGTAAGCTTGGTAAAATTGCTTTAAGCACTGAAAAAGACAGTGACCAGAGATTTCTCCGAGGGCCTGGAAATTAGGAGAGACTGGCAATAGTGAATGCAGAGTGGGCATTAACAAGGGTATTCACAAAATAGTGAATGCCTTGAGCTGGCATTCATAGTGCCACTCTTTTATCTATGTTCTTAGTTATCTGCATTTAATTCTATTTCTCATACATTTTAGAAGAACCTGTGATTATTTTTGATAAAGAATCAGTTCAGATTTAGAAATAAAAAGAATATTAGAGATAGTTAACACAACTCTCCAATTGTACAGATGAGGAAATTAGGATAAAACAACTAGTCCAAGGTTAAATATTAAGAATAAATAACTAATAACAGAGATGGTTTTGAAACAAAAATCTTCTAATCTTAAATTCAACAGTCTTAAGAGTCATTCCATCACAATTACTGTCTCTTTCTTTTCTTTCTCTCTATTTCTTTCTCCTCTCTCTTTCCCCCTCTTTTTCTTTTTTCCCTCTCTTTTCCTTCTTCCTCTCTCTTTCTTTTTCTTTCTCCCTCTTCTTCTTTGTTTCTTTCTTTCTTTTCTTCTTCTCCTTTCTCTTTCTCTTTTTCTTTTCTCTTTTCTTTCTCTCTTCTTTCTTTTCTTTTTCTCTCTTTCTTTCTCTCTTTCTTTCTTTTTCTTTTTCTCTTTTCTTTCTTCTTTCTTTCTTTCTTTCTTCTTCTTTCTTTCTTCTTTCTTTCTTTCTTTCTTTCTTCTTTCTTTCTTTCTTTCTTTCTTTCTTCTTTCTTTCTTTCTTTCTTTACTTTCTTTCTTTCTTCTTCCTTTCTTCCTTTCTCCTTTCTTCTTTCTTTCTTTCTTTCTTTCTTTCTTTCTTTCTTTCTTTTTCTTTCTTTCTTTCTTTTTCTTTCTTCTTTCTTTCTTTCTTTCTTTCTTTTCTTTCTTTTCTTTCTTTCTTTCTTTCTTTCTTTCTTGTCTTTCTTTCTTTCTTTCTTCTCTTCTTTCTTTCTTTCTTCTTTCTTTCTTTCTTTCTTTCTTCTTTCTTTCTTTCTTTCTTTCTTTCTTTCTTTCTTTCTTTCTTTCTTTCTTTCTTTCTCCTTCCTTCCTTCCTTCCTTCCTTCCTTCCTTCCTTCCTTCCTTTCTTCTTCCTTCCTTCCTTCCTTCTTCTTCTCCTTCCTTCTTCTTCTTCTTCCTTCTTCTTCCTTCCTTCCTTCCTTCCTTCCTTCCTTCCTTCTTTCTTTTCCTTTCTCTTCCTTCTTCTTCCTCCTTCCTTCCTTCCTTCTCCTTCCTTCTTCCTTCCTTCCTTCCTTCTTTCTTTCCTTTCTTTCTTCTTTTCTTTTTTCTTTCTTTCTTTCTTTTTCTTTCTTTCTTTCTTTCTTTCTTTCTTTCTTTCTTTCTTTCTTTTCTTTCTTTCTTTCTTTCTTTCTTTCTTTCTTTCTTTCTTTCTTTCTTTCTTTCTTTTCTTTCTTTCTTTCTTTCTTTCTTCTTCTTTCTTCCTCTTCCTTCCTTCCTTCCTTCCTTCCTTCCTTCATTCCTTTCTTTCTTTCTTTCTTTCTTCCTTCTTCTTCCTTCCTTCCTTCCTTCCTTCCTTTCTTTCTTTCTTTCTCTTCTTCCTTCCTTCTTCCTTCCTTCCTTCCTTCCTCTTCCTTCCTTCCTTCTTCTTCCTTCCTTCCTTCCTTCTTTCTTCTTTCTTTCTTTTTTCTTCTCTTTCTTTCTTTCTTTCTTTCTTTCTTTCTTTCTTTCTTTCTTTCTTTCTTTCTTTCTTTCTTTCTTTCTTTCTTTCTTTCTTTCTTTCTTTCTTTCTTTCTTTCTTTCTTTCTTTCTCTTTCTTTCTTTCTTTCTTTCTTTCTTTCTTCTTCTTCCTTCCTTCCTTCCTTCCTTCCTTCCTTTCTTTCTCTTTCTTTCTCTCTCTTTTTTCTTTCATTCTCTCTTTCTTTCTTTCTCTCTCTTTTTCTTTCTTTCATTCTCTTTCTTTCTCTCTCTTTTTTTTCATTCTCTCTTTTTCTTTCTTTCATTTTCTCTCTTTCTTTCTCTCTTTTTCTTTCTTTCATTTCTCTCTTTTTCTTTCTCTCTCCCTTTTTCTTTCTTTCTCTCTCACTCTTTTTTTCTTTCTTTCTTTCTTTTTCTTTTTCTTTCTCTCTCTCTCTCTCTTTCTTTCTCCTTTTATTTGTAATAAGTACCAAAGGAATCAGTAAAAAGAAATTCCACTGTTATAGATGAATATTTTGACTCCTGAAAGAAGAAAGAAAAATATTCTGGCTTAATAAAAACTAGCTAAAATATATAAATGAAGATACAAGCTTTCTGTTGTGATTTGAGTAATTTGGGAGAGTAAAACAACTGTGACATGACTATAAACAAGTCAAATAATCTTATATACTTTAAGATGGTTACTTGTTTGTATGGACATATTATAGTAAATTAAAACAATAGAAAAATAACTTTTATTAATTAAAAAAAAGCTGAAAAACTTGAGTATGAAGGAAGAGTTTGAAGGACAGAAAAATTAGATGAAAATTGTTGAAAATAAGAATGACAGGACATTGTGATTCCTTAGGTCACTTGCATAAAATAGTAAAGCTAAAAACATGAGAAATCATGTTTCAAATTCATAAATCATATGAATTAGAGAGTTTTAAAAAGGACTATTGATTTAAGAGAAATCTAATGACTTCTTTACTTTTAAATGTAAGGTAAATTGATAAGAAGCAAGGTACTCTGATTTAAGTCCTTGAAATATACAGGTTATAGAAAAGTAAATGAGATTGAAGACTAACTAAAGAATAGCAGGAGAGGAAGAAACAGCAAGGAGCAGAAAATAGTTTGTTGGAACCTTTGGAAGAGACCTTCTTCAAAATCAGTCAGCTTGGGCTGCCAATTCCTGTTTAGCTAAATAAAGACTGCCAATAAAGTACCATTTAAGCATAATGGAGGCTAAGATTCTCAGGAATGTTCCTTCTTTTCCCACTTTAGATTGAGGAAGAAAAGAAGGGGGGATTGCAAGTATTGCTATTGCTTTGTTGAATGAGAGTCATCTGTGTTATTTATTATGAGCTCTGTTGTAATTGGACAATGTAGCATCTTGGTAATTGAAGAATGAATTTAAGTGTTCCTACAGAGAGTTATATATTTAAGAGTGGGGTGAAGATCATTTCACTCCATTTTAGTTTTGTTACTTTAAGTAGGTGAGGTTGTAGACCCCAATCTACAAGTGCAAAAAAATCTTTTTAACTGGAGTGATGTTTGACAAGAATTGTATTTGGATAGACAAAAAGCTTTGCTATTTCCCAGTGGTCATTTATAAATTAAATTAGTTAATCAGAATAATTTCAGAAATTGGAATCAGTATTATTTTCTAACATACCCCTAAACAGTTCCAGGGAGTGAAGGTTGGGGGTTCTAGGCAGAGGAAAGCCCTCAACTTTGACCTTAAATCTTCTTCTGCCCTTCTCCCCTTCTCCCCTTTGGCATGAGTTATCTGTAAAAATTGTCCACCTCATGTACTTTGGAGAGATGGAAGTGGGGAGGTTTGGATTTCTTCTCTTCCCTTCAGTGTCCTACGTTGTAACTGTTGGCAATGTTTGTTCTGGGATTGGCAGATTGGACAAAGTAATTTAGTATTTTACCAAAGGGGAATTTTCAGGAACCAGGAACAGGGAGTTATCCTTTTATTTTTATTTTTTATTTTTATTTTTTTTGCAATTTTAAAAATTAGTTTTATAATTATAATTTTTTTGACAGTACATATGCATGAGTAACTTTTTTTTTTACATTATCCCTTGTATTCATTTTTCCAACTTTTCAAATTTTCCCCTCCTTCTACTCCCTCCCCTAGATGACAGGCAATCCCATACATATTAAATGTGTTAGAGTATAATCTAGATACAATATATGTGTGTAAATCCGATTTTCTTGTTGTATGGCAAGAATTGGATTCTGAAGGTATAAGTAACCTGGGTAGAAAGACAGTAGTGCTAACAGTTTACATTCAATTACCAGTGTTCCTTCTCTGGGTGTAGCTGTTTCTGTCCATCATTGAGCAACTGGAAGTAAATTGGATCTTCTTTATGTTGAAGATATCCACTTCCATCAGAATATATCCTCATACAGTATTGTTGTTGAAGTGCACAGCGATCTCCTGGTTCTGCTCATTTCACTCAGCATCAGTTGATGTTAAGTATCTCCAAATCTCTCTGTATTCATCCTGCTGGTCATTTCTTACAGAGTAATAATATTCCATAACATTTATATACCATAATTTGCCCAACCATTCTCCAATTGATGGGCATCCATTCATTTTCCAGTTTCTAGCCACTATGAAAAGAACTGCTACAAACATTTTGGCACATACAGGTCCCTTTCACTTCTTTAGTATTTCCTTAGGATATAAGCCCAGTAGTAGCACTGCTGGATCAAAGGGTATGCACATTTTAATAACTTTTTGGGCATAGTTCCAAATTGCTCTCCACAATGGCTGGATTCTTTCACAACTCCACCAACAATGCATCAGTGTCCCAGTTTTCCCATATCGCCTCCAACATTCATCATTATCTTTTCCTGTCATCTTAGCCAATCTGACAGGTGTGTAGTGGTATCTCAGAGTTGTCTTAATTTGCATTTCTCTGATCAAGTAGTGATTTGGAACACTCTTTCATATGAGTAGATATAGTTTCAATTTCATCATCTGAGAATTGTCTGTTCATATCCTTTTACCATTTATCAATTGGAGAATGGTTTGATTTCTTATAAATTAGGGTCAGTTCTCTATATATTTTGGAAAGGAGGCCTTTATCAGAACCTTTAATTGTAAAAATATTTTCCCAATTTGTTACTTCCCTTCTAATCTTGTTTGCATTAGTTTTGTTTGTACAAAAGCTTTTTAATTTGATGTAATCAAAATCTTCTATTTTGTGATCAATAATGATCTCTAGTTCTCCTCTGGTCATAAATTCCTTCCTCCTCCACATGTCTGATAGGTAGACTATTCTCTGTTCCTCTAATTTATTTATGATCTCATTCTTTATGCCTAAATCATGGACCCATTTTGATCTTATCTTGGTATATGGTGTTAAGTGTGGGTCCATATCTAATTTCTGCCATACTAATTTCTAGTTTTCCCAACAGTTTTTTTCAAATAATGAATTCTTATCCTAAATGTTGGTATCTTTGGGTTTGTCAAACTCTAGATTGCTATAGTTGTACCCTATTTTGTCCTGTGTACTTAATCTGTTCCACTGATCGACTAGTCTATTTCTTAACCAATACCAAATGGTTTTGGTGACTGCTGCTTTATAAAATAGCTTTAGATCAGGTACAGCTAGACCTTCATCTGACTTTTTTTTCATTAATTCCCTTGAAATTCTCGACCTTTTATTCTTCCATATGAATTTTCTTGTTGTTTTTTCTAGTTAAAATAGTTTCTTGGGAGTCTGAGTGGTATAGCACTAAATAAATAGATTAGTTTGGGGAGTATTGTCATCTTTATTATATTTGCTCAGCCTATCCAAGAGCAATTAATGTCTTTCCAATTATTTAAATGTGACTTTATTTTTGTGGCAAGTGTTTTGTGATTTTGCTCATATAATTCCTGACTTTTCTTTGGTAGATGGATTCCCACATATTTTATACTCTCAACATTTGTTTTGAATGGAATTTCTCTTTGTATCTCTTGCTGTTGCATTTTGTTGGTGATGTATAAAAATGCTGAGGATTTATGTGGATTTATTTTGTATCCAGCAACTTTGCTAAAGTTGTGAATTATTTCTAATAACTTTTTATTAGAATCTCTGGGGTTCTCTAAGTATATCATCATATCATCTGCAAAGAGTGGGAGTTATCCTTTTAATTCATATGTTCTCTAATCTTGAATCTTCTTTCCTTTGGACTTCATATGTACTTGTGTATCATGAACCATTATTTTCATCTGATAATTTTTCAGGGAAGCAGACCAAACATGGTTTAAGCCAATGACATTTGAAAATTATTCCTAACTCTCCAGATGTACTCCTACTTGGGAATCTAATATATCCACAGGAGTGAGAATTCAGATAAAGAATATTAGATTTTTACATGGGTTATACAGAGAAAATTTTTTTTAAAAAATCTAAGTATTGGCTGTTTTCTGTATTGATTACATTGGTCTATTTAGACACTTTCTCTTTTTCTTTCTTTCTTTCTTATGAAAATATTTTGCAACCAAGTGGTCAAGAGTTTCTTCTTTTAGAATCTCAGGCTGTGGAATTTAACCTAGCTTTTCCTAGAAAAAGCTGTCTATGTCTTAGTAATAGTAATCACTCAATTATCATTGCCTTATAATTTGTATTCTAACCTCACTGCTCAGTTGAAATTGTTTTATCTAACATTATCAGTAACATATTAGCTACTAAAGCAAACATTCTTTTTCTCAATGTTCATTTTTCTTAATCTCTATTCAGTATCTTTTCTCTGGGTTTTAATGACACTACTCTCTTGATTCTCCTATTTGTCTTACTTCTCTTTCCTGCTTTTTTTCCCCTCTTTCCTCCCTTCACTTTCCTCTCTCCTCTCCTCTCTTCTCCTTTTTCTTTTCTTTTTTTTTTTCTATATTCTCTTATTCGATGACATCATTAACCCCCATATCTTCAATTATCACACTTGGAGATGACTCCTGTATCTATATATCTAGCCTTTGTTCCTCTTCTGACATTGCTATCTACTGGACATTTTAAACTGGTTATTCCATAGATGTCTTACATTAAATACATCTAAAACAAAAGTCAGTATCTTTTCCTCTCTTCTTCTGAACTTTCCTTTTTTTGTCAAGGGCCTTCCAAGTCACAAAAACTTATAACCTCAGTCATTTTTCCCCCTCTCTGTTCATCATTGCTTCACATATACAGTCATTTGACTACTCTTATTAGTGACAGCTAGGTAGTAGAGTGGATGCCTGATCCATATTTGCTAGGCCTAACATTAGGAAAATCTGAATTAAAATAGGGTCTCAAATACTTAACTATCCCACTCTGGGGAAATCATGTATCCTCTGTTTATCCCAGTTTCCTCAAGTATAAAATAAGGATCATAACAAACCCACCTCACAAGATTGTTGTAAGGATGAAATAGATATTATTTGTAAAAAAGTGTTTAACCCAGTGCCCGACACATAATAGATAAATACATAAATGCTCATTCCTTTCCTTCCTTGTTCTATTGAGTCTATCTCCACGGCATATTTTGTATCCATCCTTTTCTCTCCACTCACAAATGCTACTTCCCTAATTCAGATCCTCATCATATCTTGCCTGAATTATTGCAATAGTCTATTTATTGGACTCCTGCCTCAAATTCCTTCCCTCTTCAATCTATCCTTCATACAGCTTCCAGTGGTATTTATAAAACCCTAGGTTTGCCCATATTACTCCCATCCTCAATCAATGTCAGTTTATCTAAGACTTCTATTGATTCTAAGATAAGATAGAAACACCTCTGGAACTTCAAGTTCTCCACAAATTGAAATCATATGTTCTATTTGAGTTTGCTATTGGGACTAAAAGGAGGATTCATATGAAAATTTGATTGGCCAATAATGTAAAAAGAATAGGTTATTGTTTTGGTTTCGTTTTAAGTTAAAAGCAAAGGTTCCTAACTTAGCTGGAAATATTTGAAGGCTTAAGGAGGGGTCAAGGAAAGAGATGGCAAGAAAATATTTCATTGATGGTCACTGATGAGATCAGAGGGTGCAGGATATGAAGGATCTGGGCTTTGGGCATGCTACTTTTCAGTATGTAACAGGATAAAGGTGATCAGTGATTCTGTAGAGGTGCCCTTCAGAACTGATGTCTGGATTGCATTAGGCTCTAATATTTTCTCCCAAGTTGAGGGAATATATCTACATTAGTTCCGTATCACAGGCTTTCTCAGAGAAGCAAAACAGGACAAGTATTTTAATGGAGGGAAAGAGAGTGTTTTAATCAAGGGTGTCTGATTAACTCTGATATTACTGTAGAGAGGCACCTATTAACAAGATTACACGGGAGATGGAAATTTCTAGCACTGAAGATTTTCAGAAAATTCCAAGAGAGAGAGAGAGAGAGAGAGAGAGAGAGAGAGAGAGAGAGAGAGAGAGAGAGAGAGAGAGAGAGAGAGGATGAAGGAGGAGGAGAGGAGAAAATATTTAGAGTATATATAGCTCACCAAAATAAAAACAAAAAACCCATGTCCAGAATATATTTTTATATGAACACATGTATCTCAAAAGGATATTCTGAATTGTCTGGGCCCAAACCTCTGGAATATAATTGACCTTAATCACAACCTTTACAGATGGGGGAACTCATATCAGAGACTTTAAGGGATTTTTCCATAATCACAGACAGTAAGTTTCACAGGTAGGATTTGAATGCAGGCCTAATGCTAACATTTCCTTTAAAACAGAAGCACTTATATTGAAGGAAAAAAAATCTCCTTTTCAGAGTTCAAACCCCAGGAACTCAATCAAATCCTTCTGCAGATACTATATTTGTTTCAAGATGATGGCAGAGAAATATAATTGTAAGTGTGATTTATTAGACAATGTTTCTCACAAAAATGATTCATATCTATATTTGACAGTAGTTAGGATGTTTGCCTTGGATTCGGAAAAAATTTGTGTTCAAATGCTGTCTCTTGCACTTAATTAGCCAAGTATCTATCTGAGACTCAGTTTTTCCACCTATAAAATGGGGATAATAATACCTATAGATCCTAACTTACTGGGTTGTTGTGAAGCTTCAAATAAGATAATATATGTAAAGTCCTTTGTGAATTCCAAAAGTTTACATAAATGTCAGTTTTTACTCAATCTGTTCTTCACCTTTCAGAGGCAAATGATTATGTCTCACTTCTAACATTTAACAGGTCTAATATAGATTCTCCCATGTTGTCATCTTTGGAGCTCAGGGATCCTGTGAGCTATGGTCTAGACCAGTGGTCCTCAAACTTTTTAAATAGGGGGCCAGTTCACTGCCCTTCTGACTGTTGGAGGGCCGGACTATAGTAAAAACAAAAGCTCACACTCTGTCTCCGCCCCTCAGCCCATTTGCCATTACCTGGTGGGCCCATAAACATCATCAGCCCGTTGCATCTGGCCCGCAGGCCATAGTTTGAGAACCCCTGGTCTAGACTGACAGACTACCCACTGGACATGATAGGGACCCTGAAGAGATAAAAATAAACTTGTAACCAGCCCCATATTCTTGATATTTGATTCTCTCTGTCATTGTCTAGAAGAGAGATTTAGGAAAGAGGGAGGATTGTAGAATCCCTATTGTCTTTTGAAATTGTTAGGATTAATAATTTCTTCTTGTCATGATCCATTTTAGCACTCTTCTCTTTACTTTATCTTCTGCATAAAAACCTTTCAAGGGATTTGATAGGCACAATTTTTGTGTGAGTGATCTGGATTATAGTCATTTAGTAGCTTAAGATCATAAAAAATGGCCATATCCTTTACTTAGCCAAGCAAATTCCTTCTGAGGGAAGAACTGTGTAGTCAGAAATACATCTCTACCCCATAACTGTGTTTGTGTGCTTGTAGGGCTTGGAAAACTCAGGCCTGAATTCAGCCTATGCTCAGCCCTCCTTATCTGTATTATAGCAGTGTGGTGCCAGGGATTGCCAGGAATATCTGCTATTAGGTTCAGATTCTTTTGGGCTTCCGTTCTTCTATACTTGGCAATGCTTTTTGCCTTCCCACAGTTACTGGCCTACCTGAACTGTGACACAAAAGACAGATAAATCTCAAACCAATATTAAAAATTAGAATTAATTCTTTCTCCTGATCCAGCCTTTGACATATCTGTGTGCTGCCTCAAAACTATTTAGATTTTTAATTTCCAATTTTATTTTTTGCTATACTGTACCCCTCCATGGTTTTAAAATAAGCATTAATAAACAATTGAGGATTGGTGCTGATGGGCTCTTTAATTTTTATTGAATGTTGAGTGCTTTTCTCCCTTGTAGATAAAAAAAAATGTTTTCTTGGCTGGGAATATTCTGACTTGCAGGTATTCCTATCATAGCAGTACATGACTCTGTCTTCCCTGGGAAAGGAAACTGCTGAGCCAGATGAGTGGTCCAAGTCAAGAGCCTTGCTTAGCTGTCTTGAGGTTAGGCAGGAACAAACAAGTTTGATGTATCATTGTCATTTTGTTAGAACTATCCATAATTGGCAGAGAAGGTTATCCTCAATCATGAGGGCATTGGATGAGTCACAGTTTCAAGAATGTTAATAGCATCCTTTAGGCACAATGGGAACCAATTAATTGGGGATTTGTAGTCTATCTTTCTATATTAATTGTTATAACAATTGTTAATTGTTATGATAGGTTGGAGGAAATTTTTCTGCTTAACCACAAGTCCTTATTTTTATGGGTACTCTCTGGGGATCAGAACAGTAGTTGCTACTCCAAAATCAGATTTTCCCTGCAGAGAAGGATTAATGGAGATTCAGTCAAAAAGTCTTTAGTTCATCACTTACAGATAGAAGTGGTTTCTAAACAGGATTGTTTCATTCAGATAGGGAGTGAAAATATGGTAATAAAGTTTACAAGAGGGAGAAAATTGTTATTGTTTTTCTCTATTTTATAGAACATATGTTTTGTTGTTATTAGGACAATGGTAAAAAGATTTTTTTAAACTGAAATATTCCCTGAACAAAGCAGCCATAGCATGAAGCATTTGGAGAGACTGAGTGGTTTCTCTCACCCTTCTTTTATGCCTTGTTTCAAATCTAGTAGGTTTTCAATAATACATAGGAGAAAAAGCTTAATTCCTTTTCTGTCTTATTTGACTGAGAATCCTGTACTTCCTTTGTATCTGTGATGTGAAATATTTGCCGTGGATTTGATTAGATATAAAGTGGGATATAATCTTGATGGCACCAGTTCAGCTCCAGTATCTCAAAGTATATATTTAAGGGGGCTAGAGCTGTGTAAAAGCTGACACTGCTGGATGATGAATGAGGGAGTCATTTAGCAGATTCCAGGAATAACAAAATGACTCTAATAAGTACAGTTAACCTACAAATATTCTCACCAAAGTTAAGATGAGGAGCTTGTGGATCCCATTAAAAACATATCAAAAAGCAACAGCATCACAGACCTCCAGTTGGAGAGACTTTAGAAGTCATCGAGTTCAATTACCTCATTTTTTAAGATAAGGAAATTGAGTCTCAGAGAGATGGTGAAATTTGTTCAAAGCCAGGTAGCTTAAGTAAATGAAAGAGTCAAGAGTCATTGGCCTCCAATTAAGCATTCTTTCCAACATAACATGCTGTCACTCCAGAAATGGAAGCAGTTAGTTCCAGCTCCTCTGGAAGAAATATGAACCAGGCTTATCTTTGCTTGTATTCATAAAAGTATCTAGTTCTTCTAAATACCTAGTGTATGAATCTTTGGGCATACTCTGGGATAGTTCATTAAAATGCTGGATTCTGTGATTCCTTGTTATTTAAATTGTTTCTTTCTGGCTGCTTGGCTATTTTCTTTTTGACCTGAGTTTGGCTACAATATTCATGGGAATTTTCATTTTGAGATTTCTTTCATGAGATAATTGATGAATTCTTTCAATTATTACTTTACCCTTTAGTTCTAGGATATTGGGTTCAATTTTCCTTGATAATTTCTTTGAAAATGCTATCCAGACTCTTAGTAATCACTGATTTTAAGTAGTCAATAACTCTTAAATGGTCTTTACTGGATCTATTTTCAAAGTCAGTTGTTTTTCTAATTTTACATTTTCTTCTATTTTTTCTTCCTTTTGATTTTGTTTGATTTATTCTGGATAGAAAATTCATAGGGTCATTAGCTTCCACTTGCTCAATTCCAATTTTTAAGAAATTATTTTCTTTAGCAAGCTTCTCTATGGTTTTTAAAAATTTGGTCCATTCTACTTTTTAAAGAGGCATTTTCTTCAGTAAATTTTTGAATTTTTTTTCCTCCATTTTTTAAGCTTCTTTTACCAAACTCTTGACTTTTAAAAAATGATTATTTTGTATAACTCATTTATTTTCCTATTTTTCTCTTATTGTCTTCCTTTCCTATTTTCCTCTCTTATTTGATTTCAAAAATCCATTTTGAGCTCTACCAAAAAGACCTTTTGACAGGAGATCAATTCATATTTTTCTTTGAGTCTTCACATGCAGGCATTTTTGACATTGTTTTCCTCTTGTGAGTTTGTGTTTTGATTTTGCTCTGTCACCTTAATAGTCTTGCTATGGTCAGGCCTTTATGTTTTATTTTTGCACATTTTCTAGTTTATTTTGTGGATTTTAAAGTTAAGTTCTGCTCCTGGTGTACAGAAATCAGTGTTCCAAGCTTCTTGCACTGGGGACCAGGGGTCTGGTCATTGGCTTGTTGTCTTACAGTGTTGGGCTCACCTGTTGTACCTAGTGTTCTGGGGCTAGTGATTCACTTGCTATGCTGAGGCTCAGTTCTTGTTGCAGGCAACAGAGTCCTCAGACTTGGGAGCTTAGGCCATGGTTACCTCGGAGGCAGAATTCTGGATCAGATATTGTTGTTCTACTACACTCCCCCACCCCACCACTCACCAAGAGCCTGGGACACTTTAGAAAGCTAGGATACTGGGATTTGAATCAGGATATTTGGATTTGAAACTTGATGGAATTAATATTATATAGGAAATTAATTAAACAATATCTAATCCCCTTCCATTGACTGAGGGGAATTATGTCCCTTATTTCTTGGGGGGGGGGGAAGATTTTTGTTCTTTTTCTATCTTTGAAATAAATATTCTTTGGAAAAGTTAATCTGACTGATAAGTGGTTAAGTAGAACTGGAGTTTGGAGACCCCTAAAACTAGGGGAATATTAATCAATTGGAAACAGACTGGAAGAGACATTATACACCTCAAAGTTCCTTAAAGATATTGAAGAATCTAAGGAGGGATGAAAGGTAAAATCCTGGCTTTCAGGTAGTAGGGGACAGGGTGGTTCCTGTTTACACATGCTTTTCCCTTAATTGAATTATTTTATTTACTACAGTATGAGATCTAAGTATTTAAACTAAGGGGTTAAACTCTAATTGCAAGGGAGATGTCAGTGGGCAGGAATAAAACGAGGTAAGACAGAATAGCCTGAATCTGGGTCCTGAGGTTAATCTAGGGAGTAACATAGGGTTATTGCCTGTAAACCTTTGTCATATATCTACTATTTAAACATATCCCTAGACTAAACATTTTTTTTTTTATCCTCATTATACTACTATAATAAGGCAATGAATGGAATAACAATATTTCACAATAAATTATACAGCTGAGAAAACCTTTCATGGCATTCTAATAGGCAAAAATGAAAGTAACCAGTGTTTGCTATTATGTTTTCTTAAGTCACACGTAGCCCCTGTTATTGAGGTCAACAAATACCAATTCTACTTAGGCCAGCAAGTTATTATGAGGTAATTTTATTTTTATTTTTTCTTTTTAGGTAAAAATAGTAAATACAAGATAATTTTAATAAAAGTAAAAATACATTATTTAGATCCCCCATTCCCTCCAAATAGGCCTACTGACAGAACAATTTTTGATTTAGAATTTTTCAAAAAATTTTAAAACAAATATAACTATGTAGCTATTAGGCTATCTGTGTTCTCATCTGGCACTTAAGAATAGATCACAGGTCACCTCCTGGTTTTGCTTGGTAGTTTTGTTTCTGTGAATATTTAAGGATGATATTTATATATTACATCTACCCTGTAATTAAGCAGTGTTAATGCATGGTATCCAACAAGGAAGGAGTATGTATGCAGCTGAAACAACCATCTTTCCCCCCTGCTCCAGGGGAGAAGATACAATGCTATGGATATGCCAGTAGGTAACACATCATAGTTCAGCTATATGAGAGTAGAGGCCTCGGATATTTGTTGACTGTTTCTCCTCTTATGTCACTCTTTTACAAAAAAGAAAAAAAAAACTGCTTTGGGTATCTCGAATCACCACAACTCCTAAGTCCAGGTGGCTCAGCTGGTTGTAGACATGGCAAACCTGTTTGGACACAATTGTCACCAAGAAACAGGTCCTTGGGAGTTGTATCAGCTTGATGGCTAACACCAGGATTAGGCTCAAATCTTTGTTTTTGTCATTCCCACTGAATGCTGGTTGATATCACTTCTGTGGATCTGGCTAGTCATCCTTGCCTTTATTCATCTTCAGATGATCTTTGTTTAAGTTTTTGCCAAACTTGTCACTGAGCTGCTGAATCAAGCCAGCCAACTCTCCCGTTGTTTGTGATTTTTCTTCAAGAAGCTCATATCGGAGGCTGGAGATATCTTGCTTTATTTCCTTTAGTTCTCCTGAAAAGACAAAAAAATTGGTGAACATGGTCAGATAGAAAGAAGTTACCTTTTTTACATTCCTTTTAAGAAATTAGATGTAGATGTTTAATATTAAATATATTCACAAATGCAAGTTGCTTAGTAACTTCAAATTTAAATCAATTTCAAAGAATAAAATATCACATAATGTAGCAATTGTGATCAGACTTGGCCTTGATCTAGTTATGGGAGAAGTGACTAAAGTGGCTGTTCATAGAGCTTGTGATTTGGTGAAATTTATTTTCCACTTCAATGAAAAATGAGGCTGAAGAATCATGCCAATCACATGGTGGGACCTGGATTTGACCTTCTCATCCTATTTTGGATGAATAAAAAACCAAATGGGAACTGAAGGATTTAGTTTTAGTTTTAATATTCCTGGGTTAAATTGCAACTAAAATAGTTAAACAAAGACTATTGAGATTAAATAAGATGATTTTTTATCATTTTAAAATAATTAGTTCAAAGATGAACCAAATAATTGATAATTCATCATGAATTTAATTCTTAAAAAGAAAGCAATAGAAAATTTACAATGTTTATACTTGCATCAATTTTTCTGTACTATTTTTTCATAACAGCTTTTTTTTAGACTTCTTTATATCTCCTTCCTGGTTGTTCATTTACTTTTGAATTGTGTTTCCATTTTTCCTTTATTATATTTGTAGTCATAGTATATACTGTTCTTTTTTCCCCTTTTTTGGCATTTTGGGGTATATTTCATTCTAAGAAATTCAGAACCTTCTAATTTAGGGATCTAGTCTTTTTGTTTCAGACAATCATGTCTACTGTCTAGACAGGTAAGGAGGTCCCACTTGAGATTGATGGGCTGACCTCCTCCAACCCCAACAAAGGGGCAATATATTTGTCTATTTTGAATGTTTTCCTCTTTTCTCACCAAATTTTTTAGGTAAGCAATTGAAACAGAAAAATGTATTTTCTCCAGGATCAGAATCATGAAGACTTAGAATATTGGTCAAAAGCCACTATGACTCTTGACCAATAATCACATTTATTCCAGTTTTTAATATGCTTGGCATTATACATTACTTTCATTATACATTACTTTGTTTTGCTCTGAGAGAGCAAAAAGCTTTGTTTGTCATTATAGTCCAGTTGACAAAATACATCTTGCTAAAAAAGAATTGAAAAAGCAACCTGCTTAAGGAATTCCAATGGGAAATATTCAGATTGCTCTGGGGAAGAAAAATGGAAATAATAGGTGAAATGATGGTTCTTCTTAGCCTTAACCTAATTAGCGGACAATTGATTTAAAGAAAAGTTATTTCCCAGAGGGTAATTCATTATATTATTACTTTTTTTTTTGATTATAGCTTTAATGAATGTCTAGAATAATGAAGAGAGATCCTCTAAATGGAAACCCAGTGCCTTTAAAGTATGTGAATTTTTGTTCTTATATTACTAGAATTTTTATTATCTTGGAGTAAAAGATAGGTAGTATGGGTCAGAAGCAAGAGCATGAGATTTGGAGTCAGAACTTGCCTAAGAGTCTTATCTTGGATACATTTTTTGATCTCTCTGGACCTCATTTTCTTCACTAATAGTAATATAAAGGAATATATTCTGTTTAAAAAAAAAAAACAGGCAGGAAAAATATACTTAAATGGGATGGAGGAGTGTTAGAGTTGATGTTTGAAATGTAGGACCAAAGGGGGCAGGTTAAAGATGTGGGCTATTTAGAGCAGACAGATTGACTCATGAAAAGCCAGAACCTGGAAGTAAGGATTTCACACATTTCATGAAAGTATTCTCATTTCTGATTCTACTTTCCAGAACTTCCTTAGTGATAAGCATTGAAATAAATGTAGGATAGCTTCCACATATTTGGGGCATCTGATAACTCTGGGAAATACATTGAAACATTGCTTGCCTTCATTGACTTCATCATTTTCTCTGTCCACCTGGGCCTTCAGGACATATCTTTTTATGAGACGCTTTATGATTTTCTGAAAAGTGAACATAAGAGATAAGTTGATCCTATCTCAGGAAGCAGGTAAGGAGAAGAATTACGGACAACCCCCTGTTAACATATGCACCTGAACACTTTGTTAGGTTTCCCAACATCTAAAGCTTGACATCTTGGGCACAATTCTCTTCCCTAAGGGGAATGTCTAGGCCAACTTCTTTATTCTCAATGCCAACCCAATACTTATGGCATAAACAGAGAATAATTCTTTCATCTCAGTTTACTGTATATCTGTAAAATGAGCAATCCTTCCAGCCTTAGATCTACCACTATAGCTGTCAGAAAGGGGCAGAAAGTTCAGCCAGAGACAGGGAGCTATTTTAGATCTAGAGAAAGTTGACCAGTATGGTATAAAAGAAAACAAATTGAACTATGAGTATGGAGATTTGGATTTTTCTCTCTGAGCAAATGAAATTAAATTCTTTTTTTGGAAACTTCCTCTTAATTTCTCACCTTGCCCCCCCCCTTTTTTTAAACAAGCAGGTTGAACTAGATAATAACTCATTTACATAGCAATTTAAGTTTTAGAAAATGCTTTTCTCAGAATACCTCTGTGAAGCAAATATGCATTATCATTATTGTTCCCATTTTACAGATGAGGAAACTGAGACCAAGAGAGCTTAAATGATTTATGTATAGCCAAATAGGTAATAAATGATACAACAGACTCTAATATACAGATTTCTTGATTCCAAGTTTGGTACTAACAGCACATTGTCTATATCAGTGATGTGAAACCCAAATAGAAACAAATCCCCAATAGCTGCATATTGCCTTAGAACGTCACAAATTAAAATTATCTATGCTTTTTTTTTTAATCCATAAGTATTATTTTTAAAAAATTAATTTGGTGAATTCTTCCCAATTACATTGAAATCTGGTTCAAGTTTCACTTGAGAGTGTTTTAGCTCATGATTCTTGAGTTTGATACCTCTGGCCTAGTTCTCTAAGTTTTTTCTACTTCTGGGACTGAAGCAATGCCAACAGTATCTGTCTAGCAAGTGAAAATCAGTGACATGATATGGAAGATGAGGGTGAGGCAGGATAAACATGAGAGATTTAGTTTAGCAAAGGAATTCTGTACAATGTTGGAGAAAAAAAGAGAATTTCTTTAAGAAAGAAGCAGTCATGTTAAAATCTTTGGAATTTTAGATGCAAAGGTCTTTATCCATAAATACGACTTACTCTGACACTGTCAGTAACCTTTGAAGAAGTGGGTTTGTCCTTTCTCCCTTATTTACTATACAAATTTTGTCTTCTCCTCTTTCATTGCTGCAAATGGGCAAATTATTTCCATGGTTCTTGCCAAATCAAGGATTTGATAAATATCCTCATTTAAGATTCAGTCTTGAGACTTAAGACAAAACACCATTGTTTCTTGTGGTAAAGAAGGAATGATTACACGTTGACTGAGTAAGTTAGAGTAACTGCCTTGCATCTTAACCATTTCTCCTTTCACTTGATCACACATGAGCATAAAGGCTGTGATCTTTAGCTGAAAGAGAATTAGATGGATAGAGATTTTATTTTTAGGATTCTATTTTTGGCTTCATTGTTGTGATCTCCCTTTTTCTGTTTCCCACATTGCTCCCCTATTCCTTTCCATAAAGGCTTCTGGGATCTCCATTCTATGTGAAGGTTTTTGGAAAGAAAAGGGAAGTGAATTGCAGGAAACTCCAAGCTAGAAATTTAAATTTGTTACCTTCACCAGTAAGTAAAATGATTGTCTTGGTGTGCTAGGTTTTTCAAGTGAAATCTGTTAAAATAATGATTTTCTAAAACCAAAGTCTTCAGGATTCTTCCAATCTCTACACTTAGCCTATTCTTTGCATCTGAAAAGTCCTCTCATTCAATTAGTCAATCTTTAAAGCCCAGCTCCAATACCTCTTTTTCCAGAAGTTACCCTGATCCCTGAGACCTCTCACATCTCACAAAATGCTTTGCTTTGTGCTTTTAAAATTTACTGATTTTGAGATATTGTGTATATACTTAATCCAGTTGGAATTGTGAGGGCAGAACCATGTCTTATTTAAATCTTGTACCTCCCCCAGAATAAATGTTTGGTGTATTGTAGTGCATTGCGTTGTATTATGTTATATTTTATTGTGCTGTGTTCTGTTGTATTTTATGGTGCTCTCCAGATTCAACAATTCATTCTCATATCATAAAGAGGATTTTGCAGACCTTGCATGAATATTGCATCTCTCTTATTTTGTTGTGTTTATTGGTACCTTGCTTTAGATGATGAACTTTTTTAAAAACAGTAGCTGTCTTTTGCCTTTCCTTGTATCCAAAACACTTGGCACAGTGTCTAGGACACAGTAAGTGTTTATTGAATGTTTATCAACTGGCTGATATTGAATAACATGACATTGTCAGTGCCCTGATAAAGGCCCTTGCGTATATCTTTAAATTTATATCTCTAGAGCTAGAAAGGACCTGATGGGTCATTTAGTCCAATCCCCATTGGAGGCGAAGTGAATTGTCTAACTTCCCCTAAGATTTATTTAAAGCTAGGTTTTTGTACCTTGATTCTGGGCTGATATATCAACCACTCTTCCCATTGTGTCCCATTGTCATTAGGCACTTACTGAGCATTATTTCAATGGAAATTAATTAGTAGTAGTAATAATAATAATAATTGTTGTTGTTGTTGTTCAGTCATGTCTGACTCTTGATTCTGTATAAGATAAAGTGAGTGAAGACCTCTCATGGGAATATGACTTTTTACAATAATAAGTTGAGCTATAGCTAAAAAAACAGCAAGTATTCAATTGTCTTGATGAACATTTCTCTATCCTATTTCCTACCATCTCTTAATTTGCATTTAAGTGCTTATTTTAGAGGCAATTATGGCTTTGGGAATTAAGGTAACAGAATTCTCTTTTCCAAGAATATTTGCTTTTATAGCAATTCTCTAGGGAAATTTTTTTTTAAAAAGCAGGTTTGTTGTTTCCTAATATTCTTTTGTTTTTGGATTAGACTTTTGTTTTTAGAATGTTTTGGGGCAGGGGGAGTATAGAGGCTTCTGGTCTATTTAATTTTGTGTTTTGCAGTTTGTGCTTTGCACTCCTTTACTAACAACACCTTTTCTGTTCGGAGTTGCCCTTCCAACAAAAGATCATTATGAATTGCTTTTTGCCTTTTCTTTACCTTGAAAGTCACTGATTGTTTTTTGTGGTCGTTACTGTCCCACATAATTCTGTGGGCCATAGAATAGTAATACTATCCTTGAAGCTATATTGGCAAAGACACTGGAGTGATTGGCTTCCCTTCTTCAGCAGAATTAGGCAAACGCACATTAAGGGATTTGCTCAGGTTCACACATTTCATAAGTATCTGAATCTGGATTTGAACTCAGAGCTTTCTGACTCCAGGCTCAGCACTCTATACATTGAGTAAAGCCAGCTGCCTCTAATAATAACAATAGCTAACATTTATATAATGCCTACTACATGCCAGGAATTGTGCTATGTACTTTTTTTTTTTTTTTTTTTTTTACAAATTATCTCATTTGATTCTCACAACAACCCTGGAAGGTAAGTGATTTTATTATTTCCTTTTTGCAGATAAAGCAAGAGAAGCAAATGAAGGTAAAGTGACTCCCTTAGCTTACACAGCTAATCAGTTTCTGAATTAAGATTTGAAATCAAGACTTTTGGACTTTGGGCCCAGTGCTCTATCTACTGTGCCACTTAGCTAATAAAAATATTGTCATTAAAGTTTATATTATATACTATACTTCAGTATAACAAACCCCATTAAAAAAGGATGATATCTAACTCATCCTTTCCCCTCCTTCTGCCTGTTCTTAAGCTAAATGAGGGCTGATGGCCAGACTTTATACTTACTAATCTATACAAAGGTTTGATCAGGGTTCCCTTCTAAGGAGGACTCTCTGGAGATAGAATCAATAGTATTTACTATATTTTCTAGTTGACCATCATACAAATAGACTTTCATGGGCAAATAGGCAAGGGATTATTTTTAGGTTGTATTAGAAAGTTAACTTGCAAAGGAATATTACGTTGATGACCTTCCAACTCAAAGAAGGTTAAGTCTAATAAATAAATAGCAATAGGCTGCCAAACAGAATATTACTCTATTCTTTTTTAAAAAGACAAATAGAATGCAAATCTAGGATATGTATGTATGTAACCAAGCTTCTTGCCATCTTCCTTTAGGGAAGTTAGCCATCTGAAACACTCTGAGTAAAAATGAATGCAAAGTTCCTATTCTTCAGTTGAATTACATAACTTGGGATAGCAAAAATCAAAGTGCCTTTGAGACCAAATGAGAGGTATGATTAGACAGTGAATTTTGTGTCAGGAAGACCTGGGTTTAAACCTCTTTATATATTAGGTTTTTTTCTATAAAATGAATTGATCAGATTCAGTGGCTTAAAAGGTCCTTTTCTGTTCTAAATCAATGGTTCTATTATTATTTTCTACAATTCTATGAGAAGGAAACGAAAAATGGAGATGAATGCCAAGAGATTTCTCAACTTTACATGCAAAGGAGGCACACATTTCCACAAGGGAATAAATGTGGTATAAGCCCCAAGCAGCTGAATCATTGTGGAAATTGTTGGCAAAAAGAAAAACAAAGTAAGTTTCCTGGGCTTTCTTAAGGAAAAGACACCTCTATCTATGTAGGTGGCTTTGAAAAGATGAGGAGAGAGAACACATACTGTATGTTGAAAATGGCCAACGTAGTAGAATCCAGAAGGAAGTTACCACCTGAGAAAAGAGAAATTGAGGAACATTTTGGGGAGTGTAAAAATGATCAAATCCAAAGAAAAATCATTTTTCAAATTTGGGTTTATCAAAGTCTTAAGAATAGAAGGGATTGATGTGTCAATTACATTGATAACTTCCTGCTGCTTTCCTTTGATCTCTTATTTATTTTCTTTATTTCTTGTATGTATATAATTGTTCATGTATTGTCTCCCCCATTAGATTGTTTGAGCGCCTTGACAGACAGAAATCTATTTTGCCATCCTTAGTAAACCCAGTCCTAAGCACAATGCCTTGACACATAGTAAGTATTTACTAAAAGCTTATAGACTTACAGCTTTACAATTAAGGACTTGAAGAAGCTTAAAAGAGAGGAGGTAAGTTCATTTTTTAAAGTTCATAGATAGGCTCAACAAATGTTATCTTTAGGTGGATATATCTTCTTTCCATAATTTATTTTGGATAGTGTGTGTGCATGTGTGTGTGACCATGAATGAAGTGTTCATCTCTGTTGGAAAAGGACTTAATATCTGTGAAAATAAATGCATCAATCATTATTTTAAAGGTGCATAATTTCATCAGTATTTCTATCAAATGCAATTCACTATCTCTTTATACTACAATAGATATGTCCATGGGTTGTTTGAAAATATTCATTACTCCTGTGATATGACTCTCTGCTCTTTACTTCAGACAATAGATCCACAATTTTCCTCAGCACTATACTTGAAGACTTTATAACTTTGGAGTACTTGAAAGTACTTGATTTCTGCCTTTGTGACCTCAAGGACATCTCTGCACCTCTATGAAAAAATCAGGATGATTATTGGAAGGGGACTGTATATTCTCAGCATATTTGCTGGTCAATGGATATACTTTAAAATAATCTACAGTCATTTGTAACTATAAGCTTCCTGCTACCCCTGATACTAGCCTGAGAAAAGAAAAGGATTCAAAAGAAGTTCTTGACATAAGTCTCATTACTATTAAATCCTGTTGTGTTTTCTGTAACCAAGACTTTGAACAGCTCAGCAGCCTGGCCTGGGACACAAGATTTTCTAGAGATAAATTATACAAGGCAGCAGAATCATAGATATATGGAGAAAGCAATAATAGTACACTAGAAATTTCACCTGGGTCTCTTTCTGTTGCTTTTCAAAGATACCTTTCTATACATATACTATATACTATAATGGTCTAATCAATTAACATTATCAAGAACCTCTTTTTTTTTTTTTAAAGGATTTATGCAAATTTTAGGCAATTTCAGTACAGGAAAATGTTTGGTGCCCTGGGTATTTTGGGAGGTTCCTACTGCTATTCTGCCAATGCAGATCAGTTCCCTGTCTTTCTTGTAATAACAGTAGATGTTTTTACAAGTAGTGTCATTATCTCTCCAAATATAATTTCCAGTCATCCATCATCCTCTTAAAAATGACAACTCAGTCTACCTATCCTATTTTTCACATATAACAGAATTTCAATGGAGGAAAATATTTTGAATGCAATTCATTTATTTTGTGAAAAACAAATCAGAAATTGAAAACTAAGAACAAATAGCATAAAAAAATCCATGTCAAAAATAATTTTCTGTACCTGTATTGCTCCCTGCTAGAAACATCTTTGTTACCTAACTGAATCCAGTTGCTGAGGATCAGATATGTAGTTCTGGCTTGAACTTGTGAGAAAAATCATAATATTTCAGAACCCTCTTTGATATTGGTTCTGATACTTACTAGCTGTGTGATTGTAGGCAAGTCATTTCCTTATCCTCATCTGAAATGGGGAGGATACTTGCAATATCAGCTTCAGCTGGTTGTTGAAAAGAAGTTATTTTTAAACTTATGCAATTATAAGTCATAATCATCATCACTATTATTATTATTTACTATATTTGAGTTCTGGTATACAAAAAACCTTTCTATAAGACCTACATGTACATCTGCAGAGAAGTAGATGTGCCACAAAAGCTGCTTCTCACAAAAAGCATGGTAGCCATTATCACGCAGAACAAAGGAAAAAGGGTGATTTACATGGCAGGTTTCTCCCATATGATTCATGTCACCAGAAATGACATTTATATACTATTGTGGCCATCTTTTAAGAGCTCAAATTATATGAGCCCTTTGATTTCAGAGGCGAGATGAATGAGGCGGGAGACTCATGGAGTATAAAAAGAGCTCCAGTTTATTATGCTGTACAGCCTTGTTGATATACATTTTTGCAAGTGTGATCAGCATGTGAACAGTAGGCAATCCCCAATCACTATTCAGAGAAGTAGCTTGTAGGCTTTGTGTATGCATGGTATCTGCCAATGGGAGGCAAGTGAACCCAGCAATTCAGCACCTTGATCACAAAGGAGAGGGCCTGTCCAAGCATCCCTGCTTATGTAGCCACTGGCTGTGGCCCTCAGGTTCCCATGATCAAAACAATCATTTTTGCTCAACAAGGGCATTTCTGCAACGTGACAGAAAACTTATTGTGCATCAAAGGTTGAGGTGGCCTCGGTACTCCTTGGCAGAATCCATACCCTTGCAATTCCCCCTTTTTATCTTTTAGATAAAAAGTTCTTTCATGAGCTGCAACCTCTGAAAGGATGATGGAGAAAGATCTGTAAAAGCATCCTAATATTACAGGTAACAACAAAGCAGTATCAACATAATACACAGGGCAACCCATGATTCCAATTTTAACCACCATGAAAGAGGTATTATAAAATCAATGTTTGATTTTTTTTTCCAGCAGTTTTATCTGGATTCGAATTTTCATGAGACGCTTTCTCTATATCAGATGCTAATTTATATAAACTTTCTATGTCACCTTCAATTGTGTTATTGAAAAATAAACCATTCAAATGCTTCTTGTATTGTTCCAATCATAATCTTGACTAGTATGATTATACAGCAATTATAACTTTTGTATATCTGTAATCACATTGTAACTGAGCCTAGAGTTTCAATAACTCCACTTCTGCTCCTATTTCCAATGATACTTCCCTTAAATCTTTTATCATCTAGTATAATTATTCATCTATCTTAGCTTGTTGGGCAAAACCCACTGAGACATTCCTACCTAGTTCCTCTATATATCCAGCTTGTACTATGCTGTTTTGTATATTAGATATGGACATTGCAAGAGAGACTGATGAAACTATAAATGAAACTAACATAGTGATACCTAGTATGACACAACTGATATATTTCTTTTTTTCTAATGGGACTAATGTCTGTTTCCTTCTTTTCTATTATGGAACTGAACTTATGATCAGTCTTAGAATGACACCATTTCTCACTTTTCTTTGGTAACAGTTACAGTCTCCCCACATGAATACATATTTCCCTCCAAGACAGGTTTTAATATAGAACTGGTGTTCAATTCCAGGGCCCAAAATGTTTTTCCATGTGCCAAACTGCCGGCCCAATTCTTGAATGACAAGAATGTGTCCCATGGAGGCTTGTGCTTTCTAAGGGGCCAACCTGATGATCCATTATGTAGACACAGTGCTGCAACTCTCTCATGCAGATGAGGGTGTCACTATGACATGCCCAGCATGTGTATCATATAATACCCCATTACCCCATGAGACAATCTAGGCCATGGTGGGTCCATAGCTCCACCTTTTGGCCTCTGTTGTCAGTCCTGATTGTGTGTAACACAAACCCATATATATATATGTGTGTGTGTGTGTGTGTGTGTGTGTGTGTGTGTAAAGCATCTTGCAGGTGGTCTTGGGGGCATGTCTTCTCCTCCTGTTGGACAGTTGCCTTTTCCTTTTTTTCTCTTCTGCTTTATGGACAATTTTGAGATGTCTGGTGGGACTCCATTGCTGAAGGTTTCTTCCTGTGGCGATACAAGCATATCCTGGCCCCCAAATTAGAACCCTATAGGGTCCCTCCCATCCTTCAGGACCCTTTTCCATTACTATGGTCTTGTTCTTAGGGGGCCTTATTAATGAAGATGGAATATTGTCTTTGAGTGATTCATGGTCTATGTTCACCAGAGAATATTTCATAGCTAGACTTAAATCATTTGAATCAAATTTTAAGTCATTTATTATGTACACTGCTTTATCTAGATCTTTCTGAGTGACCCTACCTCTATCTTGTTCTTTTTGTTTTTTGATGAATCTCTTCAGGGTCTGATTAGTCCTTTCTTCAATAGTCTGTCTAGTAGGGTTGTAAGGAATTCCAAAAATATGATGTATAGAGAATTCCTGTAAGAACTGTTTTTAGGGGGCGGAGCCAAGATGGCGGAAAAGATACACAGGACTCTGTGAACGTCCTTACTCCCTCACAACCAATTAGATAAATCAGCCTCAGAAATAGCACTGGACTGATAGAATCCACAAGGACTGGAAGCACGACTTAACAGCTGAAGAGAATCTAGAGTTTCAACAGAAAAGGTCAGTTCCCAGGGGAGGAAGAAGAGAGGCCAGTACAGACGGCTGGGTGCTAGCACACTGCGCCGATTGCGCTGGGGAGGGCTCTGGGATCAGAGAAGCCACTGAGATAGAAGTATCTGGCACAGGCTGTTAGCTCTTCTCTGCTTATAAAACAGCAGTTCAGAAGAGAAATCAAGCCAACTTAAAATTTAAAACCAGATTGGATCTTCCCAGATGCTGAGGTGACTCAGCATATGTCGGCACTGTGGGTGTGGCTGACATAGGCTTTCCTAGCTTCCACCTGTGAGTAGTTAAGAGATTGAGAAGTGGGCGGATACGGCCCAAGGCAAGACAGTGCCTGGCTCAGCTGGAGGGAGTGGAACTCAGCTCCGGAATCCCAGAGAAGCAGAACCTTTGAACTAGGGACCGAGGTTTCTGGCAGACACTTCCAGTTTGAGCGCAGGGGCTTTTCACGTCACCTGCTGCTGACATCCACGCCCCATCGGGACGCATAGGCCGGGCTTTGTGTTGTCTTTACTGTTCAGTCTCAAATCTCAGGGAAGCCGCTAGAACACAGCGCCCTCAAAGCACAGCAGTGCTGATCACCTGTGAGGCTCTTCCAGGGAGGGAGTGGGGAACTCTCTCCTAGAGCTCTCTCTTAGCTCAGGCGCAGGAGCCACTGCATCCATCCGGTCTGGGAGGAAGCTGGTAAAGAAATAAATAAATAATTTCCCACCCCAGGGACAGACCCCAAAAGATTTTTTAAGTATGAGTAAGAAGCCAAAAAGAACCATTGACTCATTCTACACAGAGAAAGAGCGGGTATCCAACCCCGAGGAAGTTATCAGCAGAGAGTCAGCAGATAACAACCTAAAGGGGAACGATACCTGCCCCCCATCACATAACTCTAAGCTAAGAGAGTTTGAAGAAAAATGGGGAAAGGAAAGGGAAGCTATGATAGAGCATAACAACGTTCTGAAATTGGAGTTGGAAAAAATAAAGAATTCACAGGAGATGCAGGGAAGTAAAATTTGTGAATTAGAAAAGGTTAAAAAATCACAGGAAAGTAGGATTTCTGAATTGGAAAAGATAAAAAAGTCTCAAGAAAATAGAATTTCTGAATTGGAAAAAGAAAATGATTCTCAAAAAAAATTAGGGAAATGGAAAAAAATTCAATAGAGCAAAATAATTCATTTAAAAAAGAAATTGGGCATTTACAAAAAGAACTAAAAACTGTGAAAGAAGAAAATAACTCCTTAAAAGTCAGGATGGAACAAATAGAAATGAATGATTCACAGAGAACCCAAGAATCAGTCAAACAAAACAAACAAAAAAAAAAAATGAAAAGCTGGAGAATAACGTCAAATACTTACTGGGAAAATCTATAGACCTGGAAAATAGATCTAAGAGAGATAATCTACGGATCATTGGACTTCCCGAAAACTACGACCAAAAAAAGAGCCTACATTCTATTTTACAGGAAATTATCAAAGAGAACTGTCCAGAGATAATAGAAACAGAAGGGAAAGTAGATGTGGAAAGAATTCATCGAACTCCTTCTGAAATAGACCCTAAAAAAAGAACACCACAGAATATTGTGGCTAAGCTGCAGAATTACCACATAAAGGAGAAAATCTTGTAAGCAGCTAGAAAAAAAAAATTTAAATACCAAGGTGCCACAATAAGGGTCACCCAAGATCTGGCTGCCTCCACATTAAAAGATAGAAGGGCCTGGAACCTGATATTCTGAAAGGCAAAAGATCAAGGACTGCAACCAAGAATGAACTACCCAGCTAAGTTTAGCATCTTTTTCCATGGAAGAAGATGGTCATTCAATGAAATAGAGGAATTCTATATGTTTCTAAGAAAAAAACCAGATTTAAACAAAAAATTTGATCTACATCCACAAGACTGAAGAGAAACAGAAAAAGGTACACAGAACCCTTGAGAACTGTATCTCTGTTGTGGATATATAAAAAGTACTCATGGATAATTTGATTTTACTGATATAAAAGAAAAAAAGGGGGGGTGTAGTAAAGGGAAGGAGGTCGTTTCAGAAAAAGGGGAAGGAATGATAAAAAGAGGGAAACTACATCCCAGGAAGAGGCATAGAAAATACACCATATCTGAGGGAATTTAGTGAGGGGGAGAATCATTGTGTGAATCTTACTCTCATCAGAAGAGGCTCAAAGAATAAATAAATGGCATATTTATTTTTCAGAGAATTCTCTCTCACCTCATTAAAAGGGGGGAGAGGAAAAGGGAAAAGGAAAAGGAGAATAAGTGAAGGGACTCAGAGGGAGGGGGGAGGGATACTAAAAAAAAAGGGAGGGCTGCGCATCACAAGGGGGGTCTATAAATTAAAATAGGGGAAGGGGATCAGGGGGGTCAAAGGAAAAAGCATCATCTGGGTATAATATGATGGCAGGAAATACAGAATTAGTAATTTTAACTGTAAATGTGAATGGGATGAACGCTCCCATCAAACGGAGACGGATAGCAGATTGGATCAAAAATCAGAACCCTACAATATGTTGTCTACAGGAAACACACTTAAAGCAGGGAGATACATACAGAGTAAAGGTAAAAGGTTGGAGCAGAATCTATTATGTTTCAGGTAAAGCCAAAAAAGCAGGGGTTGCCATCCTTATCTCAGATCAAGCAAAAGCAGAAGTTGATCTCGTTAAAAGAGATAAGGAAGGAAACTATATCCTGCTGAAAGGTAGCATAAATAATGAAGCCATATCAATACTAAACATATATGCACCAAGTGGTATAGCATCTAACTTTCTAAAGGAAAAATTAAGAGAATTGCAAGAAGAAATAGACAGTAAAACTATAATAGTGGGAGATCACAACCTTGCACTCTCAGATTTAGACAAATCAAACCACAAAACAAATAAGAAAGAAATTTAAAAAATCAATAGAACATTAGAAAAACTAGGTATGATAGACCTTTGGAGAAAACTGAATGGCAATAGAAAGGAATATACTTTCTTCTCAGCAGTTCATGGATCCTATACAAAAATAGACCATATATTAGGACATAAAGATCACAAAATTAAATGTAGGAAGGCAGAAATAATAAATGCCTTCTTCTCAAATCACAATGCAATAAAAGCTACATTCAGTAAAAAGTTAGGGGTAAGTAGACCAAAAAGTAATTGGAAAATGAACAATCTCATCTTAAAGAATGACTGGGTGAAACAGCAAACTATACAAACAATTAATAATTTCACCCAACATAATGACAATGATGAGACATCATACCAAAATCTGTGGGATGCAGCTAAAGCAGTAATAAGGGGAAATTTTATATCTTTAGAGGCTTATTTGAAGAAAATAGAGAAAGAGAAGATTAACGAATTGAGCTTGCAACTTAAAAACCTAGAAAAAGACCAAATTAAAAACCCCCAACCAAAAATTAAACCTGAAATACAAAAATTAAAAGGAGAAATCAATAATATTGAAAGTAAATAAACTATTGAATTAATAAATAAAACCAAGAGTTGGTTTTATGAAAAAGCCAATAAAATAGATAAACCTTTGGTAAATTTGATCAGAAAAAAGAAAGAGGAAAATCAAATTGTTAGTCTTACAAATGAAAAGGGGGATCTTTCCACCAATGAAGAGGAAATTAGAGAAATAATAAGGAGTTACTTTGCCCAACTTTATGCCAATAAATTTGATAACTTAAGTGAAATGGATGACTTCCTCCAAAAATATAGGCTCCCTAGATTAACAGAGGAGGAGATAAATTGCTTAAATAGTCCCATTTCAGAAAAAGAAATAGAACAAGCTATTAATCAACTCCCCAGGAAAAAATCTCCAGGACCAGATGGATTCACATGTGAATTCTACCAAACATTTAAAGAACAATTAGCCCCAATGCTATATAAACTATTTGAAAAAATAGGGGATGAAGGAGTCCTACCAAACTCCTTTTATGACTCAGACATGGTACTGATACCTAAACCGGGTCGATCGAAAACTGAGAAAGAAAATTATAGACCAATCTCCTTAATGAATATTGATGCTAAAATCTTAAATAAAATATTAGCAAAAAGACTTCAGAAAATCATCCCCAGGATAATACACTATGATCAAGTAGGATTTATACCAGGAATGCAGGGCTGGTTTAATATTAGGAAACCTATTAATATAATTGACCATATTAATAATCAAATTAATAAAAACCATATGATCAAAGATGGCGGCGTGGAGGAAGACAGCTGCTTGAGCTCCTCGTTTTCTCTCAGAACATACTTCATGACAAGCCTCTGACTTAATGCTTGACCCAGAAAGAAACCCACAAATTATCACCAAGAGAAGACATCCTTGAAAGTCGCCAGAAAAGGTCTGTGTTTGCTTGGGGGAGGGTCAATCAGACTGGGTGCAGACTGAGGGCAGGCAGCCAAAGCAAGACAGGCAGCTCACACAGCTCAGACCAGAGGGGGAGGGGTGTGATCTCTGCCGTTTCTGCGAAAGGGCTTTTGCCCCAGTGTGGATGCTCCGTCTTGGCAGCAAGCCAGGAGCAGCAGAGAGGGTGTAAACACCGGAGGTGAAGATTAAAACCCCAGAAAGCCAGCGTCTCTCAGAGCCCAACCACCCCCAACCCCCACCTGGACTGACTCGGTGCGTTCTCAGAGCCTCAGAGCGCAGACTAGGTACAGTCATTGCTGTTCTGTTACTGGCTCTCTGCTGCCCTACCCCCAGTCTGTAGAGGAAGCCCATTAATACCATCCAGCCCCATCCCTCGCAAAACAGACCAATTGTTTCTCTTGTCAGTTTGTTTTCTTTGATTCCTACTCTGACAAAATGAACAAAAAATTCAAAAGGGCTCTAACCATTGACAGCTTCTGTGTGGAGAGGGAGCAGACTTCAAATGCTGAGGAGACTAGGAACAGAATGTCCCCAGATGTATCCCCTGGGAGGGATATAAGCTGCTCCTCAATACAAAAGAAACTCATAGAGGAAATCAAAAAGGCTCTCACAAGAGAGCTGGAAGAGAAATGGGAAAAGGAAAGGGAAGCTTGGCAAGAGAGCCTGGAGAAGTCATCCCATGCATTCAAAGACAGAATGGATAAAGAAATCAAATCATTGAGAAACAAGATTAGTGAGCTGGAAAAGGTAAACAACTCCAAGGAAAACAGGATTAGTGAGCTGGAAAAGGTAAACAACTCCAAGGAAAACAGGATTAGAGAGCTGGAAAAAGAAATCAGCTCTCTAAAAAATAAAATGGATAAAATGGAAAAAAATTCCATAGAAGATAAAAACTCAATTGGACAATTACAAAGAGATATAAAAAAAGTGAGTGAAGAAAATACATCATTGAAAATTAGACTGGAACAAGTAGAAATGAATGACTCAAGGAGAAACCAAGAGGGAGTCAAGCAAAACCAGAGAAATGAAACAATTGAAAAGACTGTCAAGTACCTTACCAGAAAGACAACAGACCTGGAAAACAGATCCAGGAGAGACAATTTGAGAATAATCGGACTCCCTGAAAAATGGGAGGAAAAAAAGAGCTTGGACACCATTTTCGAGGAAATTATCAAAGAGAACTGCCCAGACGTTTTGGAAACAGAGGGTAAAATAGACATTGAGAAAATTCATCGATCACCTACTGAAAGGGACCCTAAAATCAAAACGCCAAGAAATATAGTGGCCAAGTTCAAGAACCATCAGACAAAGGAAAAGATATTGGAAGCTGCTAGAAAAAAGCAATTCAGATATGGAGGTTCCACAATAAGGATAACCCAGGATCTAGCAGTGTCCACATTAAAAGAACGCAGGGCCTGAAACATGATATTCCGAAAAGCTAAGGAACTTGGTATGCAGCCAAGAATAACTTACCCAGCAAGAATGAGCATCGTTTTCCAGGGAAGAAAATGGACATTTAACGAAATAAATGAATTCCATCTATTTTTGATGAAAAAACCAGACCTACATAAAAGGTTTGATCTTCAAATACAGAACTCAAGAGATCTCTAAAAAGATAAAAAGAAATCTTGAGAACTATACTTCTGTCAAAAAAATATGTAAAGAACATATGTACAATTTGTCTTAGAAACTAGAGGTGGAAAGGAGATTATATCATAAAAAAATATAAAGTGGTGGTACTACATCTCATGAAGAGGCAAAGGAAACCTATTATATCTGAGAGAAAGAAAGGAGGGAGATGAACATAGCGTGTATCAATAGACATATTCAATTTATGGTGAAACTTCTTCCACTTCATTGAAAAGTGAAAGGGAAGGAGTAAGCTAAGGGGTAGGGAATACAGTAATTTCGAGGAAAAGGGGTAAAATAAGGGGAGGATCTTTAAGGTGGGGGAGGGATCCTAAAAAGGGAGGGCTGTGAAAAGCAAGTGGTGTTCACCAGTTTAATACTGGATAGGAGGGTAAAAGGGAAGGAAAGGGCAAAAGCATAAGCAGGGGTTAATAGGATGGCAAGCAATATAGAATTAGTCCTTCTAACCATAAATGTGAATGGGGCAAACTGCCTCATAAAGAGGAAGCAGTTAGCAGACTGGATTAAAAATCAGAATCCTACTATATGTTGTTTACAGGAAACACACCTGAAAGTGGATGAGACATTCAAACTAAAAGTAAAAGGGTGGAGCAGAATCTATTATGCTTCAGGCAAAACCAAAAAAGCAGGAGTAGCCATCCTCATCTCAGATCAAGCAAAAACAAAAATTGATCTAATTAAAAGAGATAAGGAAGGGCATTATATCCTGCTAAAGGGAAGCATCAATAGTGAAGCAGTATCAATATTAAACATGTATGCACCAAGTGGTGCAGCATCTAAATTCTTAAAAGAGAAATTAAGAGAGCTGCAAGAGGAAATAGATAGCAAAACTATAATAGCGGGAGATCTCAACCTTGCACTCTCAGAATTAGATAAATCAAACCAAAAAATAAATAAGAAAGAAGTCAAAGAGGTAAATAGAATACTAGAAAAGTTTGATATGATAGATCTTTGGCGAAAGCTAAATGGAGACAGAAAGGAATATACTTTCTTCTCAGCAGTTCATGGAACCTATACAAAACTTGATCATATACTAGGGCATAAAAACCTCAAAATCAAATGCAGTAAGGCAGAAATAGTAAATGCATCCTTTTCAGACCATAATGCAATCAAAATAACATTTAATAAAAAGCCAGGGGAAAATAGAGCAAAAAAATAATTGGAAACTAAATAATCTTATACTAAAGAATGATTGGGTAAAACAGCAAATCATAGACATAATTAATAACTTCGCCCAATAAAATGACAATAATGAGACATCATACCAAAATGTGTGGGATACAGCCAAAGCAGTAATTAGGGGAAGTTTTATATCTCTACAGGCCTACCTGCATAAAATAGAGAAAGAGAGGGCCAACGAATTGGGTTTACAACTAAAATTGCTAGAAAAGGAACAAATTAAAAACCCCCAGACAAACACAAAACTTGAAATTCAAAAAATAAAAGGTGAGATTAATAAAATTGAAAGTAAAAAAACTATTGAATTAATTAATAAAACTAAGAGTTGGTTTTATGAAAAAACCAACAAAATAGACAAACCCTTAGTAAACCTGATTAAAAAAAGGAAAGAGAAAAAGCAAATTGATAGTCTTGAAAATGAAAAGGGTGAACTCACCACTAATGAAGAGGAAATTAGAACAATAGTTAGGAGCTACTTTGCTCAACTTTATGCCGATAAATTCGATAACTTAAATGAAATGGAAGAATACCTTCAAAAATATAGCTTGCCCAGATTAACAGAGGAAGAAGTAAGTAGTCTAAATAGTCCCATCTCAGAAAAAGAAATAGACCAAGCTATTAACCAACTTCCTAAGAAAAAGTCCCCAGGACCAGATGGATTTACAGGTGAATTCTACCAAACATTTAAAGAACAACTAACTCCAATGCTATGTAAACTATTTGAAAAAATAGGGATTGAAGGAGTCCTACCAAATTCCTTCTATGACACAGACATGGTACTGATACCTAAACCAGGTAGAACGAAAACTGAGAAAGAAAACTATAGACCAATTTCCTTAATGAATATTGATGCTAAAATCTTAAATAAGATATTAGCAAATAGACTTCAGAAAATCATCCCCAGGATAATACACTATGACCAAGTGGGATTTATACCAGGAATGCAGGGCTGGTTTAATATTAGGAAAACTATTCCTATAATTGACCATATTAATAGTCAAATTAATAAAAACCATATGATCATCTCAATAGATGCAGAAAAGGCATTTGATAAAATCCAACATCCATTCCTACTAAAAACGCTTGAGAGTATAGGAATAAATGGACTATTCCTTAAAATAATAAGGAGCATATATTTAAAACCTTCAGTAAACATCATATGTAATGGTGATAAACTAGAACCTTTCCCTGTAAGATCAGGAGTGAAACAAGGATGCCCACTATCACCATTACTATTCAATATAGTACTAGAAACTGTAGCCTTGGCAATAAGAGCCGAGAAAGAGATCCAAGGAATTAGAGTAGGAAATGAAGAAATCAAATTGTCACTTTTCGCAGATGACATGATGGTATACTTAGAGAACCCCAAAGACTCTGCTAAAAAGCTATTAGAAATAATTCAGAATTTTAGCAAAGTCGCAGGATACAAAATAATTCCACATAAATCCTCAGGATTTTTATACATTACCAACACAATCCAACAGCAAGAGATACAAAGAGAAATTCCATTCAAAATAACAGTCGATAGTATAAAATATTTGGGAATATATCTACCAAAGGAGAGTCAGCAATTATATGAGCAAAATTACAAAACACTTGCCACAAAAATAAAGTCAGATTTAAATAACTGGAAAGACATTCAGTATTCTTGGATAGGCCGAGCGAATATAATAAAGATGACAATACTCCCCAAACTAATCTATTTATTTAGTGCTATACCAATCAGACTCCCAAGAAACTATTTTAATGACCTAGAAAAAATAACAACAAAATTCATATGGAAGAATAAAAGGTCAAGAATTGCAAGGGAACTAATGAAAAAAAAGTCAGAGGAAGGTGGTCTAAGTGTACCTGATTTAAAGCTATATTATAAAGCAACAGTCACCAAAACCATTTGGTATTGGCTAAGAAATAGACTAGTTGATCAGTGGCATAGGTTAGGTTCACAGGGCAAGATAGTGAATAAAAATAGCAATCTAATCTTTGACAAACCTAAAGATCCCAAATTTTGGGATAAGAATTCATTATTTGACAAAAACTGCTGGGAAAACTGGAAATTAGTATGGCAGAAACTAGGCATGGACCCACATTTAACACCACATACTAAGATTAGATCAAAATGGGTCCAAGATTTAGGCATAAAGAACAAAATCATAAATAAATTGGAGGAACATGGGATGGTTTACCTCTCAGACTTGTGGAGGAGGAAGGAGTTTGTGTCCAAGGGAGAACTAGAGACCGTTATTGATCACAAAATAGAACATTTTGATTACACCAAATTAAAAAGTTTCTGCACAAACAAAACTAATGCAAACAAGATTAGAAGGGAAGTAACAAATTGGGAAAAAATTTTTACAGTTAAAGGTTCTGATAAAGGCCTCATCTCCAAAATATACAGAGAATTGACTTTAATTTATAAGAAATCAAGCCATTCTCCAGTTGATAAATGGTCAAAGGATATGAACAGACAATTTTCAGATGATGAAATTAAAACTATTTCCACTCATATGAAAGAGTGTTCCAAATCACTATTGATCAGAGAAATGCAAATTAAGACAACTCTGAGGTATCATTACACACCTGTCAGATTGGCTAAGATGACAGGAACAAATAACGATGAATGTTGGAGGGGCTGTGGGAAAACTGGGACACTGATGCATTGTTGGTGGAGTTGTGAAAGAATCCAACCATTCTGGAGAGCAATCTGGAATTATGCCCAAAAAGTTATCAAAATGTGCATACCCTTTGACCCAGCCATACTACTACTGGGCTTATACCCCAAGGAACTACTAGAGAAGGGAAAGGGTCCTGTATGTGCCAAAATGTTTGTGGCAGCTCTTTTCATAGTGGCTAGAAGCTGGAAGATGAATGGATGTCCATCAATTGGAGAATGGTTGGGTAAACTATGGTATATGAATGTTATGGAATATTATTGTTCTATAAGAAATGACCAACAGGAAAAATACAGAGAGGCTTGGAGAGACTTACATCAACTGATGCTGAGTGAAACGAGCAGTACCAGAAGATCATTATACACTTCAACAATGATACTGTACGAGGATGTATGCTGATGGAAGTGGATTTCTTCAACATAGAGAAGAGCTAATCCAATTCCAATTGATTAATGATGGACAGAACCAGCTACATCCATAAAAGGAACACTGGGAAATGAATGTAAACTGTTATTTTTACCTTCTGAATCCAATTCTTCCTGTGCAACAAAAAATTCGGTTCTACACACTTTTAGTTTGAATATCTCTCCCTGTTTCAGGTGTGTTTCCTGTAAACAATATATAGTAAGATTCTGACTTTTAATCTAATCTGCTAACTGCTTCCTCTTTATGAGGCAGTTTGCCCATTCACATTTATGGTTAGAAGGACTAATTCTATATTGCTTGCCATCCTATTGACCCCTGCTTATGCTTTTCCCCTTTCCTTCCCTTTTACCCTCCTATCCAGTATTAAACTGGTGAACATCACTTGCTTTTCACAGCCCTCCCTTTTTAGGATCCCTCCCCCACCTTAAAGATCCTCCCCTTATTTTACCCCTTTTCCTCGAAATTACTGTATTCCCTTCCCCTTAGCTTACTCCTTCCCTTTTACTTTTCAATGAAGTGGAAGAAGTTTCACCATAAATCGAATATGTCTATTGATACACACTATGTTCATCTCCCTCCTTTCTTTCTCTCAGATAAAATAGGTTACCTTTGCCTCTTCATGAGATGTAGTACCACCACTTTACACTTCGTTATGATATAATCTCCTTTCCCCCTCTAGTTTCTAAGACAAATTGTACATATGTTCTTTACATATTTTTTGACAGAAGTATAGTTCTCAAGATTTCTTTTTACCTTTTTAGAAATCTCTTGAGTTCTGTATTTGAAGATCAAACCTTTTATGTAGGTCTGGTTTTTTCATCAAAAATAGATGGAATTCATTTATTTCGTTAAATGTCCATTTTCTTCCCTGGAAAACGATGCTCATTCTTGCTGGGTAAGTTATTCTTGGCTGCATACCAAGTTCCTTAGCTTTTCGGAATATCATGTTTCAGGCCCTGCGTTCTTTTAATGTGGACACTGCTAGATCCTGGGTTATCCTTATTGTGGAACCTCCATATCTGAATTGCTTTTTTCTAGCAGCTTCCAATATCTTTTCCTTTGTCTGATGGTTCTTGAACTTGGCCACTATATTTCTTGGCGTTTTGATTTTAGGGTCCCTTTCAGTAGGTGATCGATGAATTTTCTCAATGTCTATTTTACCCTCTGTTTCCAAAACGTCTGGGCAGTTCTCTTTGATAATTTCCTCGAAAATGGTGTCCAAGCTCTTTTTTTCCTCCCATTTTTCAGGGAGTCCGATTATTCTCAAATTGTCTCTCCTGGATCTGTTTTCCAGGTCTGTTGTCTTTCTGGTAAGGTACTTGACAGTCTTTTCAATTGTTTCATTTCTCTGGTTTTGCTTGACTCCCTCTTGGTTTCTCCTTGAGTCATTCATTTCTACTTGTTCCAGTCTAATTTTCAATGATGTATTTTCTTCACTCACTTTTTTTATATCTCTTTGTAATTGTCCAATTGAGTTTTTATCTTCTATGGAATTTTTTTCCATTTTATCCATTTTATTTTTTAGAGAGCTGATTTCTTTTTCCAGCTCTCTAATCCTGTTTTCCTTGGAGTTGTTTACCTTTTCCAGCTCACTAATCCTGTTTTCCTTGGAGTTGTTTACCTTTTCCAGCTCACTAATCTTGTTTCTCAATGATTTGATTTCTTTATCCATTCTGTCTTTGAATGCATGGGATGACTTCTCCAGGCTCTCTTGCCAAGCTTCCCTTTCCTTTTCCCATTTCTCTTCCAGCTCTCTTGTGAGAGCCTTTTTGATTTCCTCTATGAGGTTCTTTTGTATTGAGGAGCAGCTTATATCCCTCCCAGGGGATACATCTGGGGACATTCTGTTCCTAGTCTCCTCAGCATTTGAAGTCTGCTCCCTCTCCACACAGAAGCTGTCAATGGTTAGAGCCCTTTTGAATTTTTTGTTCATTTTGTCAGAGTAGGAATCAAAGAAAACAAACTGACAAGAGAAACAATTGGTCTGTTTTGCGGGGGATAGGGCTGGATGTTATTAATGGGGGTACGGCAGCAGAGAGCCACTAACAGAACAGCAATGACTGTACCTAGTCTGCGCTCTGAGGCTCTGAGAACGCACCGAGTCAGTCTAGGTGGGGGTTGGGGGTGGCCGGGCTCCGAGAGTTGCTGGCTTTCTGGGGTTTTAATCTTCACCTCCGGTGTTTACACCCTCTCTGCTGCTCCTGGCTTGCTGCCAAGACGGAGCATCCACACTGGGGCAAAAGCCCTTTCGCAGAAACGGCAGAGATCACACCCCTCCCCCTCTGGTCTGAGCTGTTTGAGCTGCCTGTCTTGCTCTGGCTGTCTGCCCTCAGTCTGAGCCCAGTCTGATTGACCCTCCCCCGAACAAACACAGACCTTTTCTGGCGACTTTCAAGGATGTCTTCTCTTGGTGATAATTTGTGGATTTCTTTCTGGGTCAAGCATTAAGTCAGAGGCTTGTCATGAAGTCACTGCAATCTTTCCCAGTAAGATCAGGAGTGAAAAAAGGTTGCCCACTATCACCATTACTATTCAATATAGTACTAGAAACGCTAGCCTCGGCAATAAGAGCCGAGAAAGAGATTCAAGGAATTAGAGTAGGAAATGAGGAAATCAAAGTATCGCTCTTTGCAGATGACATGATGGTATACTTAGAGAACCCCAAAGACTCTGCTAAAAAGCTATTAGAAATAATTCAGAATTTTAGCAAAGTGGCAGAATACAAAATAAATCCACATAAATCCTCAGCATTTTTATATATCACCAACAAAACGCAACAGCAAGAGATACAAAGAGAAATTCCATTCCAAACAAATGTTGAGAGTATAAAGTATTTGGGAATCCATCTACCAAAGAATAGTCAGGAATTATATGAGAAAAATTACAAAACACTTGCCACAAAAATAAAGTCAGATTTAAATAATTGGAAAGACATTCAGTGCTCTTGGATAGGCGGAGCAAATATAATAAACATGACAATACTCCCCAAACTAATCTATTTATTTAGTGCTATACCAATCAGACTCCCCAGAAACTATTTTAATGACCTAGAAAAAATAACAACAAAATTCATATGGAAGAATAAAAGGTCGAGAATTGCAAGGGAACTAATAAAAAAAAAACTCAGAGGAAGGTGGTCTAAGTGTACCTGATCTAAAGCTATATTATATAGCAGCAGTCACCAAAACCATTTGGTATTGGCTAAGAAATAGACCATTAGATCAGTGGAACAGATTAGATACAAAGGACAAAAAAGGGTACATCTATAACAATCTAATCTTTGACAAACCCAAAGATACTAACATTAGGGATAAAAATTCATTATTTGGAAAAATCTGTTGGGAAAACTGGAAATTAATATGGCAGAAATTAGATATGGATCCACACTTAACACCATATACCAAGATAAGATCAAAATGAGTCCATGATTTAGGCATAAAGAATGAGGTCATAAATAGATTAGAGGAACAGAGGATCATCTACCTCTCAGACCTGTGGAGGAGCAAGTTATTTATGACCAGAGGAGAACTAGAGATGATTATATAGAATAGAAGATTTTCATTACATCAAACTAAAAAGTTTCTGTACAAACAATACTAATGTAAACAAGATTAGAAGGGAAGTAACAAATTGGGAAAATATTTTTAAAAGCAAAGGTTCTGACAAAGGTCTCATTTCCAAAATATATAGTGAACTGACCCTAATTTATAAGAAACCGAACCATTCTCCAATTGATAAATGGTCAAAGGATATGAACAGACAATTCTCAGAGGAAGAAATTGAAACTATATCCACTCATATGAAAGTGTTCCAAATCACTACTGATCAGAGAAATGCAAATTAAGACAACTCTGGGATACCACTACACACCTGTTAGTTTGGCTAAGATGACAGGAACAAATAATGATGAATGTTGGAGGGGATGTGGGAAAACTGGGACACTGATACATTGTTGCTGGAGTTGTGAAAGAATCCAGCCATTCTGGAGAGCAATTTGGAACTATGCCCAAAAAGTTATCAAACTGTGCATACCCTTTGACCCAGCAGTACTACTACTGGGCTTATATCCCAAAGAAATACTAAAGAGCGGAAAGAGACCTGTATGTGCCAAAATGTTTGTGGCAGCTCTATTTGTTGTAGCTAGAAACTGGAAGATGAATGGATGCCCATCAGTTGGAGAATGGTTGGGTAAATTATGGTATATGAAGGTTATGGAATATTATTGCTCTGTAAGAAATGACCATCAGGAGGAATACAGAGAGGCCTGGAGAGACTTACATCAACTGATGCTGAGTGAAATGAGCAGAACCAGAAGATCACTGTACACTTCAACAACAATACTGTATGAGGATGTATTCTGATGGACGTGGAAATCTTCAACATAAAGAAGAGCCAACTCACTTCCAGTTGATCAATGATGGACAGAGGTAGCTACACCCAGAGAAGAAACACTGGGAAGTGAATGTAAAATGTTAGCACTAATATCTGTCTGCACAGATTACATATACCTTTGGAATCTAATGCTTATTGTGCAACAAGAAAATGGTATTTACACACATGTATTGTATCTAGGTTATATTGTAACACATGTAAAATGTATGGGATTGCCTGTCATTGGGGGGGAGGGAGTAGAGGGAAGGGGGCATAATTTGGAAAAATGAATACAAGGGATGATATTATTAAAAAAAAATATATATATACATATATAAAAGAACTTTTTAAAATATTTTTTAGGAATATGAGGGTCCATTATCAGGCTTAATGGTGTGTGGGATACCCATAGAGGCAAAACAGTGAAATAGGTGATTTATTACATGTGAAGCAGCTTCTCCTCGTTGAGAGGACTCGGATACAAAACCTGAATAAGTGTCAACTATAACATGAATGAATGTTTTTCCCATATGTGTAACATCCATTTGCCATATATCATTTAATTTATCACCTCTGGGGTTAGTCCCCAGCCCTACAGACCTTTGAGCATTATATGTTGCTGCTAAGAAAAAAAAAATTATCCCTGTCCTCAGAGTGAAGGGGAATAGAGTAAAAACAATTATTAATATTTATTATCCATAAGGACCATTCTCTAGGGATCATGTTCAGGGACAGCAAACCTGCATGTAAAGAACCCATATATTCCAGGACTGACTTTACTTGTCTCAAATCCATTAATATTCTACATTTACCAGATTTTTTTTTAAATAACAAATACCAGGGATTTCCATGGGCTGTTTATTTCCTCAATGTGTCCTAATTCTAATTTTTCTTATACTAATTGATGTATAGTGGCTGTTTTTTCTTTGGCCAGTGGCCATTGTTCCACCCAGATAGATATCTGCATTGAGCCCCAGTGCCACTAAGTTACTCAAAGTATGACTTAATGCTTGCTCCTGGAGCAGCCTGAGTGGCAATCAGCGATTCTATTCCAAAAGTTCTGTCATCCAGAACACTGCCTGGCCTGCCTGTGTGAGTGCTTTCCAATCATTGTGCCCATGACATTGTTTCAAGTTGTAACATAAAAAGTGCTATGGGCCCATATTTATGAATTGAGTCCTTAAGCTGGGTTAGAACTTTAAAAGGAAGTGATTCATGTCTCTGTCTTCTCTGCCCTGAGTTAAAAGGTCATTCTCCTCTGTAACAGGATATAATTCTTCCGTGTCTTTTCCTTGATCTCTAGCCTGTTGCAAAACTTTTTGCTTTTTGTCTGCTAACTGTTGCTGCGATCTTTGTTTTATATTTCTGATCCTGTTTTTCCTCAGTTCTTATTTCATGTTTTATATTAAAAGAGTCTTTGATACATGAACAGACAATTCTCAGACAAAGAAATTGAAACTATTTCTAGCCATATAAAAAGATGCCCCAAGACATTATTAATCAGAGAATTACAAATTAAGACAATTTTGAGATACCACTACACACCTGTCAGATTGCTAGAATGACAGGGAAAGACAATGAAGAATATTGGAGAGGATGTGGGAAAACTGGGACACTGATACATTGTTGATGGAATTGTGAATACATCCAGCCATTTTGGAGTGTAATTTGGAACTGTGCTCAAAAAGTCATCAAACTGTGCATACTCTTTGACCCAGCAGTGTTGCTACTGGGCTTATATCCCAAAGAGATTTTAAAGAAGGGAAAGGGACTTGTATGTGCAAGAATGTTTGTGGCAGCCCTCTTTGTAGTGGCCAGAAACTGGAAACTGAGTGGATGCCTATTAATTGGAGAATGGTTGAATAAATTGTGGTATATTAATATTATGGAATATCATTGTTCTGTAAGAAATGACCAGCAGGATGATTTCAGAAAGGCCTGGAGAGACTTACATGAATTGATGCTGAGTGAAATGAGCAAGACCAGAAGATCATTATTTACTTCAACACAATACTATATGATGATCAATTCTGATGGACGTGGCTCTCTTCAACAATGAGATGAACCAAATCAGTTCCAATAGAGCGGTAATGAACTGAACTAGCTACACTCAGAGAAAGAACTCTGGGAGATGACTATAAACCACTACATAGAATTCCCAATCTCTTTATATTTGTCCACCTGCATTTTTTTTATTCCTTTACAGGCTAATTGTATACTATTTCAAAGTCAGATTCTATTTGTACAGCAAAATAACTGTTTGGACATGTATACATATAGGGGGTGGAGCCAAGATGGCAGAGAAGATACACGCGATTTTGTGAGCTCCCTCCTTCCCTCAATACCAATTAATTAAATCAGCCTCAAAAATAACGCTGGACTGATAGAAACCACAAGGACTGGAAGCACGACTTACCAGCTGAAGAGAAACTGGAGTTTCAACAGAAAAGGTTGGTTCCCAGGGGAGAAAAAGAAAAAAAAAAAAGAGGCCAGCACAGACGGTTGGGTGCTGGCACACTGCACTGATCGTGCTGGGGAGGGCTCTAGGATCAGAGAAGCCACTGAGATAGAAGAATCTGGCACAGGCTGTTAGTTCTTTTCTGCTTATAAAACAGCAGTTCAGAAGAGAAATCAAGCCACTTTAAAATATAAAACCCGATCCTAGAACCACCCCAATCTGGAAGTGACTCAACAGATCTTGGCACTGTGGGTGTGGCCAACTTAGGCTGTCCCAGCTTTCACCTAGGGGTAGTTAAGAGGTCGAAAAGCAGGTGGACATTGCCCAAGGCAACACATAGTGCCTGGCTCAGCTGGAGGCTGTGGAACTCAGCCCTAGGAAGTCCCAGGGAAGCAGAACCTTTGAAATAGGGACCGTGGTTTCTGGGCAGACATTTCCAGTTTGAGCACAGGGGCTTTTCCCGTCAGCTGCTGACATCCACGCCCCACAGGACATATTGGCTGGGCTTTGTGTTGCCTTTACTGTTCAGTCTCAAATCTCAGGGAAGTCGCCAGGACACACAGTGCCCTCAAAGCACAGCCCTGCTAATCACCTCTGAGGCACTTTGAGGGAGGAGGTGGGAAACTCTCTCCCAGAGTTCTCTGTTAGCTCAGGCGCAGGAGCCCCTGCATCCCTCCGGTCTGGGAGGAAGCTGGTAAATAAATAAGTAAATAATTTCCTACCCCAGGGACAGACCCAAAAAGATTTTTTAAAAATGAGTAAAAAGCAAAGAAGAACCACCGATTCCTTCTACACAGAGAAAGAGCGGGTATCCAACCCCAAGGAAGTTAACAGCAGAGACTCAGCAGATAACAGCCTAAAGGGGATCGATACCTGCCCCCCATCACATAACTCTCTCCTAGAAGAGACTATTAAAAAGTTAAGAGTTTGAAGAAAAATGGGGAAAGGAAAGAGAAGCTATGACAGAGAATAACAATGTTCTGAAATTGGAGTTGGAAAAAATAAAGAATTCACAGGAGGTGCAGGGAAACAAAATTTGTGAATTAGAAAAGATTAAAAAAATCACAGGAAAGTAGGATTTCTGAATTGAAAAAGATAAAAAAAATCTCAAGAAAATAGGATTTCTGAATTGGAAAAAAATAATTCTCTAAAAAAAATTAGGGAAATGGAAAAAAATTCAATAGAGCAAAATAATTCATTTTAAAAAGAAATTGGGCATATACAAAAAAGAACTAAAAACTGTGAATGAAGAAAATAACTCCTTAAAAATCAGGATGGAACAAATAGAAATGAATGATTCACAGAGAACTCAAGAATCAGTCAAACAAAACAAAAAAAAAAAATGAAAAGCTGGAGAATAATGTCAAATACTTACTGGGAAAATCTATAGACCTGGAAAATAGATCTAGGAGAGATAATCTGAGGATCATTGGACTTCCCGAAAACTATGACCAAAAAAAGAGCCTAGATTCTATTTTACAGGAAATTATCAAAGAGAACTGTCCAGAGATAATAGAAACAGAAGGGAAAGTAGGCGTCGAAAGAATTCATCGAACTCCTTCTGAAAAAGACCCTAAAAAAAGAACACCACGGAATATTGTGGCTAAGCTGCAGAATTACCACACAAAGGAGAAAATCTTGCAAGCAGCTAGAAAAAAACAATTTAAATACCAAGGTGCCACAATAAAGGTCACTCAAGATCTGGCTGCCTCCACATTAAAAGATAGAAGGGCCTGGAACCTGATATTCTGAAAGGCAAAAGATCAAGGATTGCAACCAAGAATGAACTACCCAGCTAAGTTTAGCATTTTTTTCCATGGAAGAAGATGGTCATTCAATGAAATAGAGGAATTCTATATGTTTCTAAGAAAAAAACCAGACTTAAACAAAAAATTTGATCTACATCCATAAGACTGAAGAGAAACAGAAAAAGGTACACAGAAACCTTGAGAACTGTATCTCTGTTGTGGATATATAGAAAGTCCGTATGGATAATTTGATTTTACTTATATAAAAAAAGGGGGGGTAGTATCAGAAAAAGGGGAAGGAGTGATAAAAAGAGGGAAACTACATCCCAGGAAGAGGCATAGAAAATATACCATATCTGAGGGAATTTAGAGAGGGGGAGAAACATTGTGTGAATCTTACTCTCATCAGAAGAGGCTCAGAGAGTAAATAATTGACATATTTGTTTTTCAGATAATTCTCTCTTACCTCATTAAAAGGGGGGAGAGGAAAAGGGAAAAGGAAAAAGAGAATAAGGGAAGGGACTTGGAGGGAGGGGGAAGGATACTAAAAAAAGGGAGGTATGTGGGTCACAAGTGGGGTCCATAAATTAAATATAGAGGAAGGGGTTCAGGGGTTCCCTTTCAAGGGAAAAAGCATAATCTGGGGATAATATGATGGCAGGAAATACAGAATTAGTAATTTTAACTGTAAATGTGAATGGGATAAACGCTCCCATCAAATGGAGACGGATAGCGGACTATATCAAAAGTCAGAACCCTACAATATGTTCGTTTACAGGAAACACACTTAAAGCAGGGAGATACATACAGAGTAAAGGTAAAAGGTTGTAGCAGACGTATATATATATATTATGATATATATATATATATATATATATATATATATATATATATATATATATATATATATTGTATTTAACTTATACTTTAACATATTTAACATGTATTGGTCAACCTGCCATCTGGGGGAAGGGGTGGGGGGCAGGGACGAGGAAAAGTTGGAACAAAAGGTTTTGCAATTGTGAATGCTGAAAAATTACCCATGCATATATCTTGTAAATAAAAAGCTATAATAATCATAAGCCATTCAAAATCATCTTGTTCAGGCTCAGGAGAGGGACATCTGCTGTTAAGAGATGGACCTCTCTGTGCTCCAACTATAAATTTCCTGATCCCCTTTTCTGATTCAGATTTCAGACTTTGTTTAATGAGATTATATATAGTAAAATGGCTTTTTTTTGTATTTCTCCTGGGCATTGCTTATCATAAGTGATGAGTTGTTCACCAAAAACAATCCATCTATCACAATTATAACAGCCCACAATTTCCTGTCTCCTAATTGAACTGTGCACCCCTGCTCTTTTAAACATTTATATATAGTCCTTCCCTATCTAACGGGAGTAGGGTGCCTATTTTCTGCCCCATTAGGTTACTTAATTGTCTGTGCCACACTAGCCTGGTCCGAAAATAGCACAGTTCAGTGGACTCTCCCTCTGGAGTCTTCATAGAGATTGTCTTGACCATGTAGTGGTCCTTGACTGTGAAGTGGTTGCTCTGGCACTGGTCCAGGTTCCTGTCCCTGTTCCCGGGTGCCAGTTTTGTGGATTGTCTTTAAGAGCTTCAAAGCATAAGAGCTCTTTGATCTCAGAGGCAAGATGAATTAAGTAGGGAGACTCATAGAGTGTGAAACGAGCTCTAATTTATTATGCAATACAGCCTTGTTATAGCATTTTTGCAAGCATGATTAGTGTATAAACAGTAGGCAATCCCCAATCACCATTCAGAGAAGCAGCTCATGGGCTTTGCGTATGCATTGTATCTGCCAATGGGAGAAAAGCCAACCCAGCAATTCAGCAACTTGATCACAGGGTAGAGGCCTATCCAGGCATCCCTGCTTACGTAGCCACTGGCTGTGGCCTCGGGTTACTCATTATCATGATCATAAATCATTGCTCCTTGCTCAACAAGGGTGTTTCTTCAACTTGGCAGAAACATTATTGTGCATCAAAGGTTGAGATGGCCTTGCTACTCTCTGGGCGGAATCCATACCTTGCAATACACAAGCATTGATTTACTATCAGGTAAATTCTCTCCCCTTTCTAACTTGTGTCAATAGAAATCCTGAAATGCATTTTATTGTATGAATTCTATTATATTCTTTATCTCATTTGCTCCTTGTAATAAAAAAGTCATATAATACAACACAACAAAACCTTAAGGATACCAGCTTAAAAATATTCATGGGAGTTTTAAGAAGAAAGGTAATTTTAGTATTTTAATGTATATGGATAATGTTACATTTGCCTTTCCCAGAATGATTTAGAAATTCTTAGTGCCAAAAAGCTAATAGATAAATTAAATTAGACACCACCTGATGTGATTGATTGAATGAGTTTTCATTGTTCTTTGCATTTGGCAGCTGCTTTGGAAGTACCCAGAATTTATTCCTAGAAAAGTATTATGGGGTGAGTGAGAGTTGAGAAAAGAATGAGGCCCAAATTACCATAAATGATCATAAAGAAGTAGATGAGGCACTGTCATAACTATTTGCCAGAGGTATGACAAATGTCTTTCACCTTGTATTGAATTCAGGAAATTTTTTCATAAATATGTCATGTTTTCTCCTTTACCATCTAGATTAAAGGGCAGGGACAGAAGTTTTCTTACATAGTTTAAGTTTGAAGCAAGGATTGCAAGTAATCAGAAGAACATGAACAAAACAGTTTATTCTGAAAAGTCTTCTCTTATTAGCCCATTCTTCATCATTATCTGAAAGCTCACTATTCCCACTTTCTAGACTGAGAAATGTAGGGGAAGAAAGATTAAATATAGTTTCCAAAAGGAAGTGCTGGGAGGAAAACTACTTAGCCCTTTGCCATTTCTTCTCACCTTTGCTGTGATATGAAGCCAAATTAATTTCTCTTTCTTCCCTACATCCAAGTTTCTAGATCCCTTTCTTGATACATTCAGTAAAGTGTGCTATGAGATAAGTTTTGCAGATTTAGTGATAACCTGGAGACCTCACCACACAAACAAATTGGAAATCAAAATAGCCAAGTTGAAGGATCCTTATTCTCAGTAATCAAAACTTGGGAAATTTACAGGTTTATTAGCTACTCTGTAAATGCTGATTATGTTTAATTATATGAAATCAGCTCACTCAGCAGGAAGATGCTAAGAATGACAAGGTTTATGAAGGGTTGATTTCTGATAGACATGAAAAAGTGTTCCATTATTGCTTCTGCTTTAAACCAGAAAAGATTTTTACTGTACTCAGCTTGGGTTTTCTTAATTCTTAGAAATACAGTTTCTCTACCATCTCTAAATGACAAGAGTTAAAAAAAAGTTATTTGCCAACTGACAGAAGGATTTGGTTAGCAAAATGCCTCACCATTGGGTCCTCCTGACTATCCTAAGAACAGAACATAATTAGATCCCAGATTGATCAATTGCTAATCTGGAATGTATTCAGATAATGAATAACATAAACATTTTGATTATGCTTGATTCTTAATTGTATATTAAATCCTTCTAATTGCTTAGCTGGTACCTGGCATGTTTAGGAATAGTCAATTAGAGCCTAGAGTTCAAGATGAAGGCTTTTTCTATAATTACTCTCCCCAAGAAGAAGCCAGCTGGGTCAAGCTGGTGAGTGAAGCCTGAAAGCTCCTCTTCACTGGGCTCAGATATACAATTGATTAGAGAAGATGGGAACAAGTGAAATCTAAGATGACAGTCAGGAACCCTTGTCACTAATATGTTTCATTTCCCTTTCATCTGTTTCTATTGACTCTTTAGAGTTGAAATGATGAATTGGAATTCATGTCATGAATTCATGTGCAGTATGCACATATTGAGAGGCAAATGTTATCTCTTAGGATTTTGCTCTTTACATGTAACATCTTTTTCATTATGTCAGTAAAAGGAATATTTGTCATGAATTTCAGTTGTATGACTAATGTAGACTTTTTGTCTGATAAAGTAGTTGAAAAGACTGCATTTACCATTACTCTATTAGAACTACCTAGTATTAGAGCTAGAAGGCATCTTAGAGATCCAGTCCACTTATTTTCACTTCAGAGACACTGTACTACAGTGGAGAAGATATCAGACCAGAAATCAGGAGATACTTGGCTTTGAATGCAACCCCAAGCATTTACTAGTTGTATGACACTGAGCAAGTCCTTTCTCTGAGCTCCAATTTCCTTATCTATAATATGAGCCTAGCAACACCAATAGTACCTACCTCACTGAGTTATGGTGAGGATCAAACTATCTTAAACTCATTGGTAAAAATTAAAAGAATATATATGCATATATGTGCATATATATGCATATATATGTATATATATTTGAATTAATATTTACATTTTGTGGAGGGAGAAACTGAAGTTAGGCAAATGAGTAGAAAACTAGTATATAAAACACAATATACTTACCCCTTGTTGTTGAGTTTACCTTCTTTCTCACAAACAAAAAATACAAATTCTTATGGAAACATACAAAATACAATTTATCAACTAACAAATTCATCAATAAACAAGCACTTAAGTGCTAGGCATTGTAATAGGTGTTAGGAATACAATAAAATGAAATAAAAAAATGAAAAGTCATACTTCTCAAGGAATTTATGTTGTATTGGGAATATCTAGTAGAGATATTAAATGTAACAAGATAACTAACTGGCAGGATATTGGAAAAAATTTAAAAAAGAAAGTCCATAACTTCATAATGGTGCCCTGGATAATTAAATGTTAAATGAATTTTAGGGAAAATTTACTTTGAGAAGCAATGGTTATACTTGTCATTTCATGCAAAAGATAAATTGGAGGTCTAAGCAAAACTTTGTTTTGCAAAAGATTCTCCATAAGATTTCCATAGTGAGCTTTAATAAATTTCTTTATTCAAATTCATTACCTATACAAAAGAACAATGTACTGTTTTCAGATGTGAATTCAATGGTAGTAAATGCTAGCTCCTTACTGTGTTCTGTCCTTTTTGTTCAAGCTTTCAGCTTGACAGTTTAGACTATTTCATTTAATATCATGCTGACAAGAAATAATTCCTTTTGGAAAGATATGACACTTTAAACTCACAGGGGTTCTCAAACTACGGCCCGCGGGCAAGATGTGGTTGCTGAAGACATTTATGCCACCCGCAGGGTTATGGCAAATGGGCTGAGGGGTGGAGACAGTGTGTGAGTTTTTGATTTTACTATAGTCCGGCCCTCCAACAGTCTGAGGGACAGTGAACTGGCCCCCTATTTTAAAAGTTTCCATTCAAAATAACGGTTGATAGTATAAAATATTTGGGAATATATCTACCAAAGGAGAGTCAGGAATTAAATGAGCAAAATTACAAAACACTTGCCACAAAAATAAAGTCAGATTTAAATAATTGGAAAGACATTCAGTGCTCTTGGATAGGCCGAGCAAATATAATTAAGATGACAATACTCCCTAAACTAATCTATTTATTTAGTGCTATACCAATCAGACTTCCAAGAAACTATTTTAATAACCTAGAAAAAATAACAACAGAATTCATATGGAACAACAAATGGTCGAGAATTTCAAGGGAAGTAATGAAAAAAAAATTAAAAAGTTTGAGGACCACTTTGTCATATCTGAAGGTAAAGAAAGCCTAGGGAATAGCAAACATCATAATGAATTTCTCAGACCATCACTTAAGATCCATCAGATCTGACTCTACTGTGACAAATGAAATCAGGCTAATGAGCTTTTCATTTTTTTCTCATCTTTCTTTCTCTTTCTCTCTCTCACTCTCTCTCTCTCTTTCTCCGTCCCTTCCTCCCTGCCTCTCTCCCTCTCTTCCTCCCTCTTTCCCTTCCTTCCTTCCTTTCTTTCTTTCATTTCTTGACTCCTAGAATCCTAGAGATTCTAGTTTCATTTAAAACTCCTATCATGATCATACACTCCCTCTCGCTTACTGTTTCTCTCTCAAAACCTCCAGAGAATAAGTTCTTTGAAGGTAGGATTTAAAAAAAAAATGTCTTTGTATCTTCAGCACCTAGCACAATGCTTTCCACATTGTAAGCAAAAATAAATGATTGCTAGATTAAATTACATTCTAGAGTGCATTTCCTCCAGACCTGAAGCCAAGCGAGACTTCAATACTTCTCTGATTGGCATGTGTGCTATTTTATGTCAAGAGTTGATGCACAGCACACCCAAACATGATTCAAGAGAACGTCCCCAGACTAGCCATGCATAATCGAGTGCCACTTATATACAAAAGAATGAGAGGAAACTGATGTGTGTCCATGAAGATGAGTTGAGGATCAGCTCTGGGATATACATCAATTCCAAGGTACTGGCTAAGACAGGCTGACATTTTCTTATTGGCAAGCTGAAGGTTGTACATATAAGCCTCTATCTTCTTTGGCCAGTGACATTGCCATCTATGCTTTAATAGCATGTAGTCATCATCAAGTGCTTACCTCATAAGGTTGTGAATATCAAATGAGATGATGTGTCAAATTTGCTTTGCAAACCTTAAAGTGACATATAAAGTTTAGTTAGCAGTAGCAGCAGCAGCAAAAGTTATGACAAAGGCACTGGTTGTGGATACAGGATGTGGACAGAAGTGCATTAATGCCACTGGTATCAGGGAATAGGACTACTGTTATTTTGAAGGGACATTATTAGACCAGTAGTGTCTTTGAATTGAATCTGTGTAATAACGAATCACATTATTAATCAAGGATTGTCTCACTCATGCTTGTACAATCCATTATTTCTTAGAAGAGGATTGTTACCTGATATCTTGTGGGCTTACTGAAGGTGTTCTTCATAATAAGATTGTCAGTATTCCCCATACTGGTCTGGTAGCGAGATTTCTGAAATTATAAATAGATTAAAACTTGAACATCATTCATGTGGAGCAAATTTCCTAAAAGAGCAATACATCAAGAGTATCTTATGAGGATATCAGAAACCAGGACTATATATTCTTGTCAAGGAAAGAATATAGAGGCTAGCAGTGGAGATATAGGGCATTGGAATCGTTTATGCTAGAGTAGAGTCAAAAAATGAATTATTCAATTACCCCAACAGTGAGGGAAAAATGAAATTTTGAGCACTTCTCAAAGCAAGAAAGTTTGAACAATGAAAAAAATTAAGTTCAGAAATTATGGGGGTTTCAGCTTCTCACTAGAAGTTGCAAGTAACTCATACACCTTTCTATATATTTTCCAAATGAGGGTATATTTCCTTTATCCTATTCTATAACATGCCATAGATGAAAGAATTTACCCAAATCTGAAGTTGTATTAGGGATTTCCAAACTATACAGATGCAAAATACTGCTGTTGATTTTTTTTAGTTCATGTGGTGCTTATGTAGAGCAGTATCCCAGTCAGAAAGGATTCACATGCATAGTAAATATAAAGAATGAAATTAAGTAGGTGGATTTGCTATATGTGTGACCTGCCATGCAGGTGTCCTTCCTGCAGGTGTTTGCTGTGTAAAATTCTTTCTACCCGTGTTTCCTACATGTATACAGTTTTTTAGTTGACACTTAGTTTTCTAGGAGAGAATGTCCCCATTTAGGGGCAAAATATTTTATTACTATTTTTCTTACTATGCTATTTCATTACCTTTCTTTGATTTGAATTGATTGTGCCTTCTGGTTGACCAGAAAGTTACACTGGGGGTTTGTGTAACTGTTTTTAAGGATAGGGAGGATGAAATCTCCTGGTTTTATGCTTTATAAATATTGAAAATTGCCCATAAAAGCCCTGGGAACATATTTGTATTTTTGAATTGAAAGTAAAATAAAATAATTTTATTTTTGCTCTGAGAACTTCATGATACTTCTCAAATAATTTACAGCATTGTTATACATACATGATCCTTTTCATGTAGGAATATACACATATGCATACTCACATATACATGCATATAGGTACACACATATACATAGTCCAGTTCTAGCTAAATTTAAACACAATAGACCATCATACTACAAAGTATCATTTGAAAGACTCTGGAAAGCTTCCCCTAACCTCTATTCTTTGGCTGTCACAATGCCTCCAATTTTTGAAATTGTAATTCCTCCCTAGGGTTGAGATCCTTCATGTGTTTCCAGAAGGAAGGGAGGAAAGCAGATATGAGAGCAGTGCCACTATAAATCACTTGAGGAATCAAGGGACTTAGGAGGCTGGGAAGAGAGAGCACAAACATGGGCAAGAGTAGAGTTGACAGGCTGTCCAAGACAAGCTTCTGTAACTATAAAGCTTTGCCAGATTCCTGCTCTGATAGTCTAATACTATAAACCTTTTTTCACTTTCCTCAAATGCTTCTTCATATTCTCTAATTATCTCTTTAACCAGAGTTGATTTGGATTAAGGGGCTGATCAATGATGAAGAAAATAGGAATAGGCCCTTTATCTCCTTGGAGGCTTTAGTTCTTTTTGTCCATTATTTTATCACATCAGTATCAAAAGCACAAACACACACACAAAAACAACCCCCCAATCCTCTAACTACCAAAATGAAGTCACCACCTACCCTCAGCTTAGAATTCAGCATGCCCATTTCAAGGTCATTTTCACAGCTTTTGGCCTTGGATTTGCAGAGTTTTATGAGGCACATTTTGATTCTCATTATGAGATAATAAAATGATTTAGGACTTGGCACTAGGTTAAAAGGAGCAGGTAAAGTCCGACCTTCATCAAAATAAGATAACCAAAGCTTAGCTCGGGCAAACTTCCACTCCACATCTGCATCCTCCTGTGAGAGAGGTAGGGAAAAAAAGACCCCATCATCAAAAACAAATATTTAGTATTTTCAATTCCACTAAATTTGGAAGTGCTTATAGTTGGATGTAAAAGATATTTTGGCACAGTAAACTGGGAGTCAGAAAACCGGGGTTTACTTTGTCCTACCACTAACCTATTTTATGATGATGAGCATATCATTTCTCTTTGGGCCCCAGCTTCATCATATGCCAGATGGAGAATTTGGACTAAACAATTACAAATGACATTTATAATTTAAACTTTTTCATTTTTGCATTATCATTAAATGCATTATTTTCATGACAAATAAAATCTGAACCTCTTTGCTAGACATTCTTAGTCAAGAACTGTGTATTAGTGTGAATAGAGATTGACTTTAGAATCAGAAGACTTGGGTTCTATTGTAACAGTCCTTCTGGTCAAGGCTGGACTAACTTAACTGCAGGTTACCTATGTGATCTTATCCTTTTCACTTAAATTCCCCAAGTTTCATTTTCTCACTTTATTTATGGGATGTTTCCCATTTTTTCTGTACTTATACTTTTGCTTCCCCCAGGAATGCTGATCCTCTAGTTTTGTACTTGAGATAGCTTTCCATTCTTCTCCTTCCTCCTTATACTTGAGATAGCTTTCCATTCTTCTCCTTCCTTCTCCTTTACTTCTAGTAAAACACTTAGTTGGTTCTCTGGCCTCTTACAACAGGAACAGGGATAGAACTAGAATGACTTCCTGGAGCTTTCCAAGAACACTTGGATTGGCTATGATGGCAGGAAAAGATAGTGATAAATATTGAAGGGGATGTTGGAAAACTGGGACACTAATACATTTTTAGTGGAGTTGTGAACTTTTGCAACTGTTCTGGAAAGCAAAGGGCTATCAAATTATGCATACCCTTTGATCCAGCATTGTCTCTACTGGGCCTGTATCCCAAAGAGATCATAAAGGAGAGAAAGGGACCCACATGTGCAAAAATGTTTGTGGCAGCTCTTTTTGTAGTGGCAAGGAACTGGAAACTGAACAGATGCCCATCAGTTGGGAAATGATTGAATAAGTGACGGTATATAAATGTTGTGGAATATTATTGTTCTTTAAGACATGATTTCAAAAAAACCTGGCGATACTTGACTGAAGTGAATAGAACCAAGAGAATATAACTTTTTTTTTTTTTTTTAACAATGAGATGATTCAGGTTGATTCCAATAGACTGTGGTATAGAGAGCCCATCTGCATCCAGAAAGAAGACTATGGGGACTGAATGTGGGTCACAACATAGTATTTTCACCTTTTTGTTTGTTATTTGCTTGCTTTTGTTTTGTTTCTCTTTTTTTTCTTTTTGAGTTGATTTTTCTTGCACAGGATGATAATTATGGAAATATGTATAGAAGAATTGCACATGTTTAACATATATTGGGTTACTTGCTGTGTAGGAGAGTGGTTGGAGGGAGGGAGAAAAAATTTGGAATACAAGGTTTGGCAAGGGTGAATATTGAAAACTATCTTTGCATATATTTTTTTAAATAAAAAGCTATTATTTTAAAAAAGTAACTTGGACACCGCAAAGAACTAGAAGGCAAACAACATGGTAAACATCCTGAATCTGCCATTAAATAGTTTTTATACTTGAAAAAAATATACCATTCTCTAATTTATAAATGGTCAAAGGATATGAACAATTTTCAGATGAAGAAATTGAAACCATTTCTAGTTATATGGAAAGATGTTATAAATCACTATTGATCAGAGAAATGCAAATTAAGACTACTCTGAGATACACTACACAGCTCTCAGATTGGTTAGGGTGACAGGAAAAGATGACAAATGTTGGAGGGGATGTCGGAAAACTGGGACATTAATACATAGATCCACTCATTCTGGAGAGCAATTTGGAACTATGCTCAAAAAGGTTTTCAAACAAACTGCATATTCTGTGATCCAGCAGTAGTTCTACTGGGCTTATATCCCAAAGAGATAAGAGAAAGAGACCCATATGTGCAAGAATGATTGTGGCAGCCCTTTTTATAGTGGCAAGAAACCGGAACCTAAGTGGATGCCTATCAGTTGGAGAATAGCTGAGTAAGTTATGGTATATCAATGTTATAGACTATTATTGTTCTATAAGAAATGATCAGGAGGATGATTTCAGAGAGGCCTGGAGAGAATTTCATGAACTGATGTTAAGTGAAAGAAGCAGAACCAGGATTTAGTTATAAATAGCAACAGCAATATTATGTAATAATCAATTCTGATGGATGTGGCCCTTCTCAGAAATGAGACAATTCAGGCCAATTCCAATAATCTTGTTTTGATGAGAACCATCTACAACCAGAGAGAGGAATGGGGAAACTAAGGATGGACCATAGCATTTTCATTTCTTTTGTTGTTTGTTGAATTTTATTTTCTTTCTTTCTCATTTTTTTCCTTTTTGATCTGATTCTTCTTGTGCAGCAAGATAATTGTATAAATACGTATGCCTTTATTAGATTTACATATATATATATAAAACCATATTTAACATATATTGGATTACTTGCCATCTAGGGAAGGGGGTAGGGGAATGATGGGGAAATTGGAACACAAGGTTTTGCAAGAGTCAATGGTGAAAAATTATCCTTGCATATGTTTTGAAAATAAAAAGCTTCAATAAAAAAGAATATTGAGCTTTGAATAGCTGTTAGCCCCCTCTTATTTCCCTGGGGAAAATATTCATAGACTATTAGAATTGAATGAGATCTTAGAATACAGACCATGGAATTTCAGAGCAGAAAAGGAACCTTAGAAATAAAATTGGAGATGTCAGGTACATAGAATATATAATGTCATATTTAGAACATAGGACATGCATGGAAAGTTAAGAGCTATTGGAAGTTAAGTTCTATGGAACATAGACTTAGTACTTAGAAACATGGAATGTTAAAGCTGGAAAGGATCTTAGAGGATCAAACTCCCATATGGTTGGGAGTTTGACAGCCATATTCTTTGTTTTGTAAAGTATTCCTGAAATACAGAACTGTGGATATGAAAGAACTATCAGCAGTCATTTAGGACAATACAACCCAGAAAGAATTCTCTCTTAAAACGAAACTGACAAATGGCTCTTCTATCTTTTTCTTGAAGAACTCCAGTTAGAGGGAAAACTTCATTTTCTGGGGTAGCACTTTCTACTTTTGGATAGCTCTAATTGTCTGAAAGTTTTTCCTTTTATCTATGGTCCAAGTTCTGCTGATTTTGCCATTTGCAACCAAAAAGAACAAGTTGAAGTGCTCTTCCATAAAACATGACCATCTTTTAAACATTTGAAGTCAGCCATTAGATCATGCATCTCCATTCCCCCAAGTCTTCTTTTCCCCAGGCTGAATACCTTAGTTCTTCCAATTGATCTTTATGTAATATGGCTCCATTTGCTCTCCTTTGAACATTCTTTGTTGTGATACAGGAGTCACCTGCCAGTAGGTCTAACTCAGACCTGTAGAATGGATGTGAGAGAATGATGATGATACAAGGAGACTGAGAGGCAGTTGCATTCTCTTACCTCTCCACTGAGAGGCAGTTGCTGTTCTTTGACCTTTCTCCTCTTTCCTCTTGACTCCAATTTATTTAATTTCCAATTCACAAGGAACATCTGCAAAGGCTGCTTTGCAACTCCTTCAAGTGTTATGATCCATAGCTGTGGAGGCTCTTGGAGAATTGACCTGCTCCTTTACTTAGGCATGGTCCTTAATACTTCTTGTCTTTGGCATTCTTAATTTGTGGCAACTAGAACTAATCACAGTTATTACCTTTTCATGTAGTCCAAGTCTTTTTGGCTGCCATCTTATGTTATTTGCTCATATTAAATTGTTCACTTAAACCTCCACATCACTTTCAGATAAAGTGCTAACTTACTATGCCTCCACCTTATACTTGGAAACTGACTTTTTCAACTTATATGTAAGATAATACTTATATATTCAATTATACCTTGGTAGATTTAGCTCATTGAGAAGACTCGAGACTCCAGATTCCAGACTCCAGACTCCATCTTTGACCAGCCTCGTGGTGGCTTTATCCAATATGATTGAAAGAGTCACTCAAAAACCCTTGGAAATATCAGTTTTTGCTACATGAGAGGCACCCACAGCAGTCCTTCATCAAGGAGACAGTGTGATAGAGTGAGTGACCCTCCCAGCACAACCAGGACAAAGCCTTACTCCTTATCCAGTGCTTGTGGCTAGAATTTTATTACAGGCTGTTAAAAGAGTACTACAATTATCTGGGATAAGACCTGACAATATATACACCTTTTATACCAATGTACAAATTAATGTATACTGTGAAACCATCCCAGAGTGGCAAATTTTATTGGTCACAGCTCCAAATTTTACACACGAGTCTCCATTAAAAATAACCTGGCTATTACATATTTGGCAATGGCTTTTTGACGAAAAGGTTTCTAAGGTTCCTTTTAGAGGATCAACTATCTTTACATATACATCCAAACATAACATTTAACTATACTTAACTATAAAGCAAGTAGTCAGAACTCCTTTTCAGTCCACTCAGCAGAATGAATTGTATGCAATCATGCTAGCTCTTAGTTATTATCCAGGAGATATAAATATAATATCTGATTCAGCCTATTCATTAGGTGTGGTTGAAAGAATTGCCACATCTCAAATAAAATTTGTAGCTTCTAATATATATCATCTCTCTTTTTTTTATGATAGCTTTTTATTTACAAGATATACATGGGTAATTTTACAACCTTGACAATTGCCAAGCCTTTTGTTCCAATTTTTCCCCTCCTTCCCCCCACCCCCTCCCCCAAATGGCAGGTTAACCAATACATGCTACATATGTTAAAGTATAAATTAAATATAATAATATATATCATCTCTTTAAGGAATTTCAAGAGTAAGTGAAAAAGCATCCAGGTAAGATTTATATCTTGCATGTCTGTAATATTCTTCTCTAAAATGTAATATTCTCTTGTTGGGGTTTTCTTGGGGTCTCTGAGGCAGCCTTCATTTCAGTTCAGTGTAATCACCCCAAATGCAGCCAGGAGTTAAAGTCCAAATCCTTTATTGTCTCTTTCCAAGTCATATCTCCTTCACTTGGGGTTTGGTTAGCTTTCTTAGAGGCCTATCTCTCTCCTTGGTTCCAAGAGCTTATGTTGACTTCTCTGGCTTGTGAATTTCCTCGACTGAATCCTGGTTGAGGCTCTTAGCTTATATATTCTCTCTTAAAGGTATGAATCTTGTAGAACTCTAATAAGTACTGAGTACATTAGTGAACTAGAGAACTGCTAAGTACCATGCTAGCACCTTGTAAGAATCCTAACACATGTGTACTTTCATAGTTGACTTCCAGGTCCTATTTTTTAATGGAAATTCAAAGGCAAATAGCCTTTTAACCATGGCTAATATGGTTATAGCCAATACTCCTTTATTTCAGGCAGTCCATCTAAATATCATCAGGCTGCATGAGTTTTACATTTGAATTTGGGATAACAAAAGAGGAAGCTAGTAAAAGGCTGTACAGCTTGCCTTCCTTTCCATGCTCCTAAGCTCTCTTCAAGGAAGAACCCTTTTGTGGTTTTAGACCCAGTGAAACATGGCAAGTGGATGTGACCCATTATAAATCTTTTGGTCATCTGTATTTTATCCATGTTGTAGTAGACACCTTTTCAGGATTTCCTTTTGCAATACCAACAGCAAAAGAGATAGCCTGAGTGGTCACCAAATTCTTTATACAAGCTTTTGTAATTATGGGTGTGTCACAAGCAATAAAACCAGATTATGGACCTGCATATACTTCTAAACATTTTGCACATTTTTGTGCACAGTATCAGATTTGACACACTACTGGCATACCTTTTAATCCTCAAGGTCAGGCAATAGTAGAGAGGAGAAACAGAGACATCAAAACGCTCCTCCAAAAAACAAAAGAAAGGGGGAACCACAGGTAAACCTAGAAAATTTTTAAGTAAGGGAGTGATCATCTCCTTTTTGGTATTTTCATCTCTTCCTGAGAAGTCAGCAAAAGAAAGGAGGAGATGTAGAGGGCTCTCTACTCTGAAAAGAAGTATTTGAATCAAGGACAGCAGCATGCTTATAATTAAGCACCTACTCAGTATGAGATAATGGTTCTTTAAACATATACTTAATGTTATATGGTGGTGTAATGGCTCTCCTAACAGTTGGCACATGCTCAGAGTGCTGGAGTGATGTTGTGGTACTGAGACATTTAAGGGAGGCTCTCAGCCACAGACACAGAGAAGACTTAAGACTCCAGATTCCACACTTGGGACTCCATCTTTGACCAGCCACACGGTGGCTGTCCTGCCTTCATCACTTCTCCACCTGGACATTACACTTTGCCCCATTTCCTTGTTTTAATACTTACAGAAACATAAATGAGAGTAATTTGACATAAGGTGCTCTTGATAAAGTCATACTGGGTTTTTATGATCAATGCTTCTTAGTTAAATGTGTTCATTAATTATCTCTTCAACAATAAGTTCTAGAATTTTTTCCAGGAATCAGAATGAAAAAACTCATTAAATAATTTTTCAAATTCTCTTCCTCCCTTCTCTCTACCTTCTCCCTTCCTCCTTTCTTTCCTTCCTCCTTTCCTCTCTCCTTCCTTCCTTCCTTGCTTCCTTCCTTTCTTAGCTCTCTCTTTAATCAGAGGAATGTTTTCTTCTTCAATCTTATATACTGAGTTCATTTTTCACAAATTTTTCAGATGTTATGATTGTTTCAACACTTATATCTGGATTTTTTTTTTTTTTTAGTACCTGAGGATGTCACTCATTCAGGCCTAGTGACTGGAACTCATTAAGGGCAGCTAGGCACTCTCCTGCTAGTAGGTCTTACTTGTCTTGGGTAACAATGTACTATTAGCCATTTTTATTTTGTCCTTTCTAGTCCAAAGGTTATTTTTCTTGGCCAAGAAAACGGAAGTAAAATAAGATGGAGTAGCTTAGCTTTCAGTGCCCTATCTTTCCTAAATATTTGTCCTATTTCTTCTTTGATCCTCTTCTCTTAACCAATATTGCTGAAATAAAACAAACATACAGAAAACCCAAACTGTTATTTTCAGCTTTTCCTTCTAGTCTCAATTCATTCTGTCTATACTTTTAAAAAAGTATCATTCATTGCTTTTGTCTTCAGCTTCCATTTCTTGCTCTTGCTTTTATTTCATATATAATACACACACAAATATATATATACATATATATACTGGCAAATAAGTTGCTCAAATTCAAATCCATGGCAGATAACTCTAGACAAAAAGAGCTGCTTTTTCTCATCATGGGGTAGTAATGTCTGCTTTAGAGCTGAGAGGGTAAGGATATAATATCAGAGTTTGGGGGTGGGTGATTCTGAATCTTCAAATACTTCAATAGATGCCTGAAGTTGCTGATACGGGAACTCCCTTTAAGGTACAGTCTATACATACCTTCTCATGTTGTGTCTCTTGCCCATGTCTTTCCATAAATCTTCCATAGAAGAGCTACCCAATTTGGGCTTTGCTGGGTGCTTGCATTTCTTTCTTGAATTCAACTGGGAGTATTGAGGAGGAAGGATGAAAATGGGACATGAACCCTAATCCTGAGCCCTCTATTAAGATATAATTTAATATTATAGAATTATTCTGGTGGAAGACTCTATATATCACCTAGCCTATCTCTTATTTTTAGAGAGAAGGAAATGAGTTCATATATAGTGACTTGCTCAAAGACATATAGAATGTTGTGGAGGCAAGATTTTAATTTGTGTCTCCTGACTCCTGGGATAGGACTCTGTCTATTCATGCTATTTGGATATAACTTTTGTTGAAGCTGGGCATAGTGAATACAGAGCCTGATGTGGCGTCAGGAATATCGGAGTTCAAATCTAGCCTTAATTATTGACTTGTGTGACTAGGTAACCCAATTAACTTCTATTTGCTTCAGTTTTCTCATCTATAAAATGGGGATAATAATACCTCCCTCCCAGAGTTATTTTGAGAATCAAATGAGATGAAAATTGTAATGTGCTTAGCACAGCACTAGACACAAAGTGCCATATAAATGTTAGTTATTACTGTTATAATAATGATATTACTATCATTAGTATAACAGATTCCTGCTTGATAGCCTGTATATTTTTTTCTTACATTTCTGGATGTTTAAGCACCAAAAAAAAGAGACAGGAGTATGAAGTCTCAAGGAAAAGTAGAAGGCAGATATTGAAGGTTTTTTATTCTCATTGAAGTTTTTTTGTTTTTGCTTTTTAAAAATTTAAATTAATTTTTTTTTTTGAGATTGGGTCTCCTGATCTCTCCTAGCTTAGAAATGAAAAGATTATTCATAAGCCTAATACCTACACTGATTAGCTTGGAATCTTTGATTTGTTCCATTTCTAGTCTGATCAGGTTTGCCCCTCCCTGGGCAGCTTTGTAGTTCCTACTCTTTTTTTTTTTTTTTTTTTTATTATATATATATATATTTTATAATATTATCCCTTGTATTCATTTTTCCAAATTACCCCCCCTCCCTCTATTCCCTCCCCCCGACGACAGGCAATACCATACATTTTACATGTGTTACAATATAATCTAGGTACAATACATGTGTGCGAATATCATTTTCTTGTTGCACAATAAACATTAGAATCTGAAGGTATATGCAACCTGGGCAGACAGATATTAGTGCTAACAATTTTCATTCCCCTCCCAGTGTTTCTTCTCTGGGTGTAGCTACCTCTGTCCATCATTGATCAACTGGAAGTGAGTTGGATCTTCTTTATGTTGAAGATTTCCACTTCCATCAGAATACATCCTCATACAGTATTGTTGTTGAAGTGTATAGTGATCTTCTGGTTCTGCTCATTTCAATCAGCATCAGTTGATTTAAGTCTCTCCAATCCTCTCTGTATTCCTCCTGCTGGTCATTTCTTACCGAGCAATAATATTCCATAACTTTCATATACCACAATTTACCCAACCATTCTCCAACTGATGGACATTCATTCATCTTCCAGTTTCTAGCTACAACAAAAAGAGCTGCCACAAACATTTTGGCACATATATGTCTCTTTCCGCTCTTTAGTATTTCTTTGGGATATAATCCCAGTAGTAGCGCTGCTGGGTCAAAGGGTATGCACAGTTTGATAACTTTTTGGGCATAATTCCAGATTGCTCTCCAGAATGGCTGGATTCTTTCACAACTCCACCAGCAATGTATTAGTGTCCCAATTTCCCCACATCCCCTCCAACATTTGTCATTATTTGTTCCTGTCATCTTAGCCAATCTGACAGGTGTGTAGTGGTATCTCAGAGTGGTCTTAATTTGCATTTCTCTGATCAGTAGTGATTTGGAACACTCTTTCATGTGAGTGGATATAGTTTCAATTTCTTCCTCTGAGAATTGTCTGTTCATATCCTTTGACCATTTATCAATTGGAGAATGGTTCGGTTTCTTATAAATTATGGTCAGTTCTCTATATATTTTGGAAATGAGACCTTTGTCAGAACCTTTGTTTTTAAAAATATTTTCCCAATTTGTTACTTCCCTTCTAATCTTGTTTGCATTAGTATTATTTGTACAGAAACTTTTTAGTTTGATGTAATCAAAATCTTCTATTTTGTGATCAATAATGATCTCTAGTTCTCCTCTGGTCATAAATTCCTTCCTCCTCCACAAGTCTGAGAGGTAGATTATCCTCTGTTCCTCTAATCTATTTATTATCTCCCTCTTTATGCCTAAATCATGGACCCATTTTGATCTTATCTTGGTATATGGTGTTAAGTGTGGATCCATATCTAATTTCTGCCATACTAATTTCCAGTTTTCCCAACAGTTTTTTCCGAATAATGAATTTTTATCCCTAATGTTGGAATCTTTGGGTTTGTCAAAGATTAGATTGCTATAGATGTACCCTTTTTTGTCCTTTGTATCTAATCTGTTCCACTGATCTACCGGTCTATTTCGTAGCCAATACCAAATGGTTTTGGTGACTGCTGCTATATAATATAGCTTTAGATCAGGTACACTTAGACCACCTTCCTCTGAGTTTTTTTTCATTAGTTCCCTTGCAATTCTTGACCTTTTATTCTTCCATATGAATTTTGTTGTTATTTTTTCTAGGTCATTAAAATAGTTTCTTGGGAGTCTGATTGGTATAGCACTAAATAAATAGATTAGTTTGGGGAGTATTGTCATCTTTATTATATTCGCTCGGCCTATCCAAGAGCACTGAATGTCTTTCCAATTATTTAAATCTGATTTTATTTTTGTGGCAAGTGTTTTGTAATTTTTCTCATATAATTCCTGACTTTTCTTTGGTAGATGGATTCCCAAATATTTTATACTCTCAACATTTGTTTGGAATGGAATTTCTCTTTGTATCTCTTGCTGTTGCATTTTGTTAGTGATATATAAAAATGCCGAGGATTTATGTGGATTTATTTTGTATCCTGCCACTTTGCTGAAATTTTGAATTATTTCTAGTAGCTTTTTAGCAGAGTCTTTGGGGTTCTCTAAGTATACCATCATGTCATCTGCAAAAAGTGATAGTTTAATTTCCTCATTTCCTACTCTAATTCCTTGAATCTCTTTCTCGGCTCTTATTGCCGAGGCTAGCGTTTCTAGTACTATATTGAATAGTAATGGTGATAGTGGGCAACCTTGTTTCACTCCTGATCTTACTGGGAAAGGTTGCAGTTTATTTCTATTGCATATTATGCTTACTGACGGTCTTAAATATATACTCCTGATTATTCTAAGGAATAATCCATTTATTCCTATACTCTCAAGAGTTTTTAGTAGGAATGGATGTTGGATTTTGTCAAATGCTTTTTCTGCATCTATTGAGATGATCATATGGTTCTTATTAATTTGATTATTAATATGGTCAATTATATTAATAGTTTTCCTAATATTAAACCAGCCCTGCATTCCTGGAATAAATCCTACTTGATCATAGTGTATTATCTTGGAGATGATTTTCTGAAGTCTTTTTGCTAATATCTTATTTAAGATTTTAGCATCAATATTCATTAAGGAGATTGGTCTATAATTTTCTTTCTCAGTTTTCGATCTACCAGGTTTAGGTATCAGTACCATGTCTGTGTCATAAAAGGAGTTTGGTAGGACTCCTTCATCCCCTATTTTTTCAAATAATTTATATAACATTGGGGCTAATTGTTCTTTAAATGTTTGGTAGAATTCACATGTGAATCCATCTGGCCCTGGGGATTTTTTCCTGGGGAGTTGATTAATAGCTTGTTCTATTTCTTTTTCTGAAATGGGACTATTTAAGCAATTTATCTCCTCCTCTGTTAATCTAGGGAGCCTATATTTTTGGAGAAAGTCATCCATTTCACTTAAGTTATCAAATTTATTGGCATAAAGTTGGGCAAAGTAACTCCTTATTATTTCTCTAATTTCCTCTTCATTGGTGGAAAGATCCCCCTTTTCATTTGTAAGACTATCAATTTGATTTTCCTCTTTCTTTTTTTTGATCAAATTTACCAAAGGTTTATCTATTTTATTGGCTTTTTCATAAAACCAACTCTTGGTTTTATTTATTAATTAAATAGTTTTTTTACTTTCAATTTTATTGATTTCTCCTTTTAATTTTTGTATTTCGAGTTTAATTTTTGGTTGGGGGTTTATAATTTGGTCTTTTTCTAGCCTTTTAAGTTGTAAGCCCAATTCGTTAATCTTCTCTTTCTCAATTTTCTTCAAATAAGCCTCTAAAGATATAAAATTTCCCCTTATTACTGCTTTAGCTGCATCCCAAAGATTTTGATATGATGTCTCATCATTATCATTATCTTGGGTGAAATTGTTAATTGTTTCTATAATTTGCTCTTTCACCCAGTCATTCTTTAAGATGAGATTATTCAGTTTCCAATTACTTTTTGGTCTATTTACCCCTAACTTTTTACTGAATGTAGCTTTTATTGCATTGTGATCTGAGAAGAAGGCATTTATTATTTCTGCCTTCCTACATTTAATTTTGAGATCTTTATGTCCTAATATATGGTCAATTTTTGTATAGGATCCATGAACTGCTGAGAAGAAAGTATATTCCTTCCTATTGCCATTCAGTTTTCTCCAAAGGTCTATCATACCTAGTTTTTCTAATGTTCTATTTACTTTTTTAATTTCTTTCTTGTTTGTTTTGTGGTTTGATTTGTCTAAATCTGAGAGTGCAAGGTTGAGATCTCCCACTATTATAGTTTTACTGTCTATTTCTTCTTGCAGTTCTCTTAACTTTTCCTTTAGAAAGTTCGATGCTATACCACTTGGTGCATATATGTTTAGTATTGATATGGCTTCATTATTTATGCTACCTTTCAGCAGGATATAGTTTCCTTCCTTATCTTTTTTAACGAGATCTACTTCTGCTTTTGCTTGATCTGAGATAAGGATAGCTACCCCTGCTTTTTTGGCTTTACCTGAAGCATAATAGGCTCTGTTCCAACCTTTTACCTTTACTCTGTATGTATCTCCCTGCTTTAAGTGTGTTTCCTGTAGGCAACATATTGTAGGGTTCTGCTTTTTGATCCAATCTGCTATCCGTCTCCGTTTGATGGGATCGTTCATCCCATTTACATTTACAGTTAAAATTACTAATTCTGTGTTTCCTGCCATCGTATTATCCCCAGATTATACTTTTTTCCCTTGACCCCCCTGATCCCCCTCCCCGATATTTAATTTACAGACCCCCCTTGTGACGCGCAACCCTCCCTCTTTTTTTTTTTTTTTTTTTAGGATCCCTCCCCCCTCCCTCCAAGTCCCTTCACTTATTCTCCTTTTCCTTTCCCCTTTTCCTCTCCCCCCTTTTAATGAGGTGAGAGAAAATTCTCTGAAAAACAAATATGTTAATTATTTACTCTTTGAGCCTCTTCTGATGAGAGTAAGATTCACACAATGATTCTCCCCCTCACTAAGTTCCCTCAGATATGGTGTATTTTCTATGTCTCTTCCTGGGATGTAGTTTCCCTCTTTTTATCACTCCTTCCCCTTTTTCTGAACCGACCTCCTTCCCTTTACTACACCCCCCTTTTTTTCTTTTATATCAGTAAAATCAAATTATCCTTGAGTATTTTTTATATACCCACAACAGAGTTACAGTTCTCAAGGGTTCTGTGTACCTTTTTCTGTTTCTCTTCAGTCTTGTGGATGTAGATCAAATTTTTTGTTTAAGTCTGTTTTTTTTTCTTAGAAACATATAGAATTCCTCTGTTTCATTGAATGACCATCTTCTTCCATGGAAAAAAATGCTAAACTTAGCTGGGTAGTTCATTCTTGGTTGCAGTCCTTGATCTTTTGCCTTACGGAATATCAGGTTCCAGGCCCTTCTATCTTTTAATGTGGAGGCAGCCAGATCTTGGGTGACCCTTATTGTGGCACTTTGGTATTTAAATTGTTTTTTTCTAGCTGCTTGCAGGATTTTCTCCTTTGTGTGGTAATTCTGCAGCTTAGCCACAATATTCCGTGGTGTTCTTTTTTTAGGGTCTATTTCAGAAGGAGTTCGATGAATTCTTTCCACATCTACTTTCCCTTCTGTTTCTATTATCTCTGGACAGTTCTCTTTGATAATTTCCTGTAAAATAGAATCTAGGCTCTTTTTTTGGTCATAGTTTTCTGGAAGTCCAATAATCCGCAGATTATCTCTCCTAGATCTATTTTCCAGGTCTATAGATTTTCCCAGTAAGTATTTGACGTTGTTCTCCAGCTTCTCATTTTTTTTGTTTTGTTTGACTGATTCTTGGGTTCTCTGTGAATCATTCATTTCTATTTGTTCCATCCTGACTTTTAAGGAGTTAATTTCTTCTTTCACAGTTTTTAGTTCTTTTTGTAAATGCCCAATTTCGTTTTTAAATGAATTATTTTGCTCTATTGAGTTTTTTTCCATTTCCCTAATTTTTTTCTTTTGAGAATTATTTTCTTTTTCCAATTCAGAAATTCTATTTTCTTGAGACTTTTTTATCTTTTCCAATTCAGAAATCCTACTTTCCTGTGTTTTTTTAACCTTTTCTAATTCACTAATTTTGTTTCCCTGCATTTCCTGTGAATTCTTTATTTTTTCCAACTCCAATTTCAGGACGTTGTTATTCTCTATCATAACTTCCCTTTCTTTTCCCCATTTTTCTTCGATCTCCCTCAATTTTTTAAGAGTTTCTTCTAGGAGAGAGTTATTTGATGGGGGGCAGGAATCGTTCCCCTTTAGGTTGTTGTCTGTTGATTCTCTGCTGTCAACTTCCTCGGGGTTGGAAACCCGCTCTTTCTCTGTATAGAAGGAATCTATGGTTTTTCTAGCTTTTTTGCTCATACTTAAAAAAATCTTTTGGGGTCTGTCTCTGGGGTAGGAAATTATTTACTTCTTTACCAGCTTCCTCCCAGACTGGATGGATGCAGCGGCTCCTGCGCCTGAGCTAAGATAGAGCTCTGGGAGAGAGTTCCCCACCCCCTCCCTGGAAGTGCCTCAGAGGTGATTAGCACTGCTGTGCTTCGAGGGCGTAGAATAGTGAAGACAGCACGAAGCCCAGCCTATGTGTCCGGGTGGGGAGTGGATGTCTGCAGCAGGTGACGTGAGAAGCCCCTGCGCTCAAACTGGAAGTGTCTGCCAGAAACCGCGGTCCCTAGTTCAAAGGTTCCGCTTCTCTGGGACTTCCTGGAGCTGAGTTCCACTCCCTCCAGCTAAACTAGGCAGTGTGTGTTGCCTTGGGCCGTATCCACCCACTTGTCAGTCTCTTAACTATTCTCAGGTGGTAGCTGAGGCCACACCCCCTGGTGCCGAGTCTGCTGAGTCACCCCCAGGATCGGGGAAAATCTAATCTGAGTTTTAAAATATTTTGGCTTTCTCTTCTGAACTGCTAAATAATTAGCAGAGAAGAGCTAACAGCCTGTGCCAGATTCCTTTACCTCAGTGGCTTCTCTGATCCCAGAGCCCTTCCCAGCGCAATGGGCGCAGTGTGCCCCTACCCCACCGTCTGTGCTGGTCTTTCTTATTCCTCCCCTGAGAACTGACCTTTCCTGTTGAAACTCCAGATTCTCTTCAGCTGGTAAGTCGTGCTTCCAGTCCTTGTGGTATCTATCAGTCCTGAGCTAATTTTGAGACTTAATTTATCTAATTGGTTGTGAGGGAGTGAGGACGTTCACAGAGTAGTGTGTTTCTTCTCCGCCATCTTGGCTCTGCCCCCCTGTAGTTCCTACTCTTGAGGGCTCATCATTTTGATTCCAGTCTTAGTGCAGACACCTGGTTGACTTAGTTCTCTGAAGTTTAGAATCCCAGAACTCAAAGTAATACATGGTCCTTCATCAAACTATCAGATTTGCCAGGAAGTAGCCAGGTCTTGGCATAGATGTTAACTTAAGTTCACTACTAGCTTTCTGATGGGGGATTGACTTTTGAGACTGATAATACTTGATAAGGAGCTTTTGGATGTGTGCATACCTACTATGAAATAAAGTGAGTAACACATAGAAAAGAAAGTGAAAAAAGGTTTTGTAAGTGTGAATGTTAAAAACTATCTTGGCATGTATTTTGAAAAATAAAAAGATATTATAAAAACTAAAAAAACAAAAAAAGGAAATAGGGTGAGAAGAACTGGAAATTCAGACATTACCAAACCTTATCACTTAGTGGCTTTGCTTTTTAATTTAGCAAATGTATTTCTCTTATGGGCTGATAGGGATTTCTTTGTAATTATGTCAAGAAAGGAAGTAAGACTGGAGACCCCATGTGAATGAGGACCATATGAATCAAAGGGAGTTATGATTTTTTTTCTGGAAATTAATTTATGATGCCAGATATAAATATGAATCTAGCAAGAGGAACTTTATAGAGATTGGAAAATTCTGGAAAATATCAGTGAATATTGTTTTCAAGATTTAAGTGCCACCTGGTGGCTTGCACAATATATTATCCTGCAACTCTCATCCTGGGTGAGAATGGATGAATAAAGCATTTATACAATACTTAAATTATGTGCAAAGGATTGGGAATGTAAGTTAAGATATTTAATATTCTCAAAATGTTCACATTTTCATTATAAGCCAACATGTAGGAAACATTTCAACTTCAAGTCAGATGAAAAGATCCTACAAAACAAATGGAAATGCCTCTTTTAAAATGAGATTTCCATTGATAAAAATGTCCATTTCTGATGCTGAATCTATTTGACAATGCTAAGAGCTTTGGTAATAATTTTTTGAAGGGATTTCTACAAAAGACATGGTTGCAACATCTGTGTTGGTACAGATAGGAGCTGCTGCAGGATGTATTTCCACAAGAATATACATTGAACTGGAAGCATTGCTATTCTAAAGGTGTGGGCTCTTGCCATTGTAGTCTGAATGATGGTGATTCCCAGTGATGGTTAAGGTAGTAGTGTGGTTTGATCTGTTAGGTACATGTTATCTACTATCTCTCCCTCAAATTATCTTACTGCTTCAACTAGATTGGCTTGTATGTCCTCTATGGATACCTACAGCAATTTGTGAAAATGCCTGGCTCCTTCTCTTTAGGAGTGAGCTACTTCCCCAAAGATTGACCATGAAAACTGGAACAATTGGGGGTGGTGTGGAGTCCTGGTGATGACTATCACTCTCAGAAGTCCGTGCTCATCTGCTTCTTGGTCGCAGTTGATTAGCAATTGTGGCAGATGGAAAGTGTTTTCCACAAGTGGAAAATCTCTAGATATTGCCCACTATGGCATATTGCATGTATTTTCCCTCTTTACCTTTCTGAAACTGTTTCCTCATCTGTAAAATGAATGTAATAATATAACCCATCTTAGAGGATTATTATGAAGAATGTACTCTATATATTTTAAAGTATGAGAGAAATATAAGTTATTTTTTATTAGAGAAATAATTTCTTTTTACCTAGAAGGAAAGTGAGGTCCAATTAAGTTCACTAAACATTTATAAAGTCCCTACTATGTACCAGCACTGTGCTAAGCCCTGGAAATACAAAAAGAAGCAAAAAATAGTCCTTGTCTTCCAGGAACATAATTTAATGGATTAAATGACTGAAAGTCCACAGATGACCAAGGCTACATAACTCAAGCTATAACATAGAGCTCTTAATTTTTAAACCATCTCTATTCCTGACAACACGGGTTTTTTTAAAATAAATTTTAATAAATTATCCAATATTGCAAAGAATGGTCTATATTCATTTATGCTCACATGGATATATTATGTACATAACACAATTTGCTCCTTTCTCAGAAAATCTCTGGTAGAGACACTGACCCAGGGAAGGTGACACTCAAGAGATACTGAACAGCTGAGATCTAAATAGTTTTTGAGGGAATTAAGCAGATTTGGCTTGTTTTGGAGTTCACTATGGAAGAGCTCATTAGTTACAATGATAATATGATACAGAGGAAATAATGCTGACTCTAGCCAGAGGTTCTAGTTCTTACCTATGTGACATTGGACAAGTCATTAACTGCCTTGGACCTCAGTTTCTTCATTTGTAAAATGAAGGAGCTGGACTAGTTGGCCTGTGGGTTTCCTGTAGCTCAAGATTTATAATTTTATGTATGAGAAAGAGTCAGTGACAAAGATGAAGTATGACAGTGGAAAGAGCTGGATTTCAAACCCCGGCTCTGTCCCTTGCAAGCTTTGTGATGATGGAAGTTCCTTTATGTAAGCCTATTTCCTTTTCTGTAAAACAGAAATAATTGTGCTATTCGCCTCTCACAGATATACTGTCACAAGGACAGTATAGATTCTATCACCCAATAGAAATGTGAATTATTACCATTTCATAGATATTATATTATACTAAATTATTTCATGACCATTAAAAGAAAAAAGTACTAAAGGGCGTTAATAGAAGTTTACTTAGCGGGGAGATCTGAGTCTCATTTTTATATTTAGTAGAGAGGAGAAATGTTATAAGGAGTAGACCACTGGACTTAATCAGAAAGACGTGGGCTTGAATGTCCTTTGACTGACTAGCTGGGCAATTCTGGACAAAACTTATCATCTCTTCATGTCTCAGTTTCCTCATTTATAATATGAAGGGGATGGATTTGATGGCTTCCAAGACTTCTTCCAGCTCTCAATCTATTATCCCACGTGTAGTTGAGGTACGATAGTCAGGCTTGGTACTTCTCCCAGAGGAAAAGAAGAGGACTCTTGGACAAAACTAATTAAAAGTGAAATTTGGTGCCTTGTCCCAAGTGAGTAGTTTCTTTCTTAATAGAGCTCTTCTAACAAAGTTAATATGTACACATACAAGGTATGTTTCTTTTCATTTCTAAAAGAGCTTTGCTTTTAGGAATAGACTGAACAAAATGGTCTCTGAAATCCCTTGCAACATTAAATTTCTGTGATTTGTTTGTAAAATGTACTTACGTAGTTTGTTTAACCTTGTACATTCATAGTCCGTCTCCAGTTCTGCAAAGTTGGGAAGTTCCTGATTGGACTTCCTCTGTTTTAATATTATCATCTGGAATAATGAGCAATGGGTCCCAAAGATGTTGTTTCACTGTGGGGCAAATGTCTTTTGCTTTTACATTAGTACAATATAATTGGTTTAGTCCCAATGACAGAATGTTTTTCTCTATCATATCATATTGCAGTCCTACTGTGTAACAACTCCCCTTTCCATAAGATTTTAAGGCTTGCAGAGAGCTTTCATCATGATAATTTCACAAGGTAGGGTACCTTTGAAAGAAGTATTTTCTTGGTTTTATTTTATAACTGAGTAAACTGAGACTCAGATATATGAAAGCACTTGCCCATGACTGCTAAATGGAGAGTACATTGAGTTCCTTATTGTATTTTTAATGTGTTTTTGGTGTCCGGGGAAAAATACCACAAAAATTTGTTCATCTATATTCTTATTAAAACCTTTGGATAGGCTATGAGGCCCATGGTAGAATTAGACATGGTGATTTTTCCAGTTTATCATGCTATGTTGATACACATTTGGTGCACATATTTATGCCAAAAACAAAATCAATTGTAACTTAAGAATCAAATAAAAATTACTTTATTATTTCAATAGATCTAGAATCTCATTGATTAGTTACTCCTTTCAATCTATCTATGCTTCTTGTATCCTTGTAACTCTTATCTATATCTTATATAATCCTTCACAGGAACTCCATCCAATGACCCCAAGGGTTTCCTCTAGTTATCTTGATATGTGTAGCTACCCAAAGACCATAAAGAAATCATCAGTTTACTTAGAAAATTTATCCCTCTCTGAAAATAGATCTGGATCATTTACAGGGTTTATAACACATGGACAAGAAGTCTATGTTGAAGTCTTAAAATCAAAGAAAGAATTTGGTTTGATTGATTGATCAAAGTGATCCATAAAAGGACAAATTTCAATATTAGCAATTCATCTAAGAGGATAGGTGACTAGAAACAGCAAGTCTTTTTATTCATGATTTTTTTTTTCTCTACTTAGGCCAATAGAGAAAGAAATGTGCTAATATCATTTTCATTTACTAACACAGACACATATATTAAATAGGGGAGGAATAGCAGATTCAATTAATTAGGCTTACCTCAATTTCCTGATATGAGTTGTTGATCATGGCTATTAACATATTAAGAAGCACGACCACCATGGTAACATTATAGATACCGTAGAGCACGTAGCCAGTGTTCTCAATGAACTTGTGATTGTACTTCAGCACCACTGAGATCACTTCAGATAAGCCAAATATTGACCAGAATAATGTTTTAAAACTTTCTTCTACCCTATAAGCAAAATAAACCACACTTTTACAAAGTTCTCACCGATAATGTATATTTTTTAAATAAAAGGAATGTTCTAGTATAAGTAAAATGTTTAATATTAAAACATAGATCTAAACGTCATTCTACCATTCAAAAAAAGTCTTCTTTGACTTTCTCATGTCTCTGGGATGAAATATAGTCTTGAACTTAAAACCTTCACAGTCTTGTTCCTAACTTTTTGGGTCATTTCATATTGCTATTGTATCTTCCAGTCAAAATGGCCTAAAAGCTTGTTTTTTCATGTAAGATATTCCATCTGGTCTCTGTGGTTTTGAACAGGCCATCTCTCTTGTCTCTAGTGTACTCTCTATTCATCCTTTGCCTTTTAGAATCTCTAACTTTCTTCAGCATAGCTCCCCATGATGAGCCTTGGAGTGGCCACTCTTGCCATATAATCCTCTTCTTTCTCTCTTCAAATAACTTTGTGTTTATTTCATATATACTTTGCCTATATTTATATGGATTTATTTTAGTAGAAGTTACATTTATTCAGGGCAGGGACTATCTCCTTTTTGTCTTTGCATTTTCAATGCCTTGCACATAGTAGATACTCAATGAATGTTTTTTGAAGCGAGTTAAAATGAAAGTGCATCTTAGACTGTGGGTTGTTACTCTAGATGATAACTTATATTCTGAAATGATAATATGAACATATAAAAGAATAAAACACTTGGAAGGCTGCATATACTTGTCTCATCTTATGTATCTTACCTTCTGGTTGTCATACCATTTTATCTTGGTTTAATTAAAATGTCATTTTAAAATGAATCTTTGGATGTGGAAGTCACTTTATGGTACATCATTTGTTCAGTATACCCCTATGCCAGTTGTTCTTAATTATTTTTGTGTTTTATGGAACCCTTTGACAGTCTGGTGACGTCTAAAGACTCTTTAGGATAATGTTTTTAAATGCATAAAATTTAAAAAAATAATATTTTAAAGGAAACAATATTGAAATACAGTTATCAAAATATGAAATTATCAAATTCATGCACTCCACTCAGGTTAAGGACTCTTGCTGCAGACGTTTTCTCCTTTGCTAGGCCACACAGCACAAAGTCAAATGGAGTTCTGACAAAAAACCAAACCAAAACAAACCAAAACAAAAAACAACTAACCTTGATATGCCAGTTCTCCCAAACAAGGCTAAATATAAAATATTGAAGTACTGGATTTAGCACTCAAGAGCAGGCAAATCATTGAGGAAAGCATAAAGCTGTCATCTGGGAAAAGGTCATTTCAGATGCAATACCTTTTGCATTTGTCTGTGAAACTACTTTATGATTGTTGTTTATTTAGCTGGTCACAAGGTTAAATTCAAGGTTTCCTCCTAACAGCTACTGAAGTTCCTGGCTCCAATTGGCCAATAATTTTGTACTCTCTTATTAAAGTAACTTGCTGTGGATTCATCTGTCCTTGCTTCTCCAGCTTGTTGACAGTATTCTAAAGCCCTTTTCCAACTTGTCAGACATCTGAGAAAGAAAAGTTTTTCACCTACTCCTGAGCTAGTTGTAAGCAGGAACGAACACCAGTATTCACAATGGGAAGTCTCAAATCAATCAACATTGTGAACTGAGAAGAATTGTGCAAACCAGCTAAAACATGAAGACAGATCCATTTTATCTTATTTTGTGTCAGCTGTTGTTGTAGGGAACTCTCAGAAAGAAAACTCTACCCTTCTAATTATCAACTACTCTGTAATAACTAAGAAGTTTAAGTGACTTATCCAGGGTCATGCAGCCAATATATGTCAGAGGCAGCATTCAAACTCAAGTATTTTTGACTATTTATAAGACTAAAATTCTATCATTTCACAGTGCCTTCCATGATTTTTTATATCATATTCTTTACGTTCATATTTCATAGATTGTACTAATTAAATAGTACTAATTAAATAGGTGATACACTTAGGGTTGTATTTTTGTCCCCTGACAATACCATTTGTCATGTTGCTATGACAAATGCTATACTCTAATAGTCCAAGGAAGTGGATTATTCTCTGAGCGTTTTTGTAAATATATCAGACATATTTCACTGATATTAAAGCTCTGACAAGCTTGAAACAATATCTTTCTGGGTCCTTAAGGGGCAGTTTATAAGAACATAGACTTATAAGCTGAAGGGACCTTGAGGTTATTTACCCCAACCTCTTATCCTACAGATAAGCAAATCAAGATCCAGAGAGGCTGTGATTTGGTCAAGAAAACCCAACTAGTAAGCAGCAGGAGCAGTATTTAAATTTAAGCCCTTAGCTTCCCAAGTCACTGATCTTTACATCTGAAGTTGCCTGATTTTGTGATATATAAAACATTTCTTAATGATAGTCCTGTGAAGGAGATAATGAAATTATTATTATGCCCATTTTATAGAAGGGGAAACAGAGGCTTGGTGAGGTCACACAGCTAGAAAATGACTGCTCAGGGAAGCAGTTATTTAGGAATTTTCTGGAAAAAAATCCCAGATCTGGAGTCAAAAGATCCAGATTCATATGTCCAAAGGACGATAAAACTGTGCCTACACTTTGATCTAGCAGTATCTAAGAGGATCCATTTGTGCAAAAATGTAGCAGCCTTTTTTTGTAGTGACAAGGGAATATAAAAGGAGTAGATGCCTATCAGTTGGGAAATGGCTGAATAAGTTATAGCATATGAATGTAATGGAACATAAGAAATGATGAACAGGCTGATTTCAAAAGAGCCTGGAAAGACTTACATGAACTAATGTTAAGTGATCAGAACCAAGAGAACATTGTAAACAGTAACAACATGATTATTTGCTGATCAATTGTGATGAACTTGGGTCTTTGCAAAAATGAGGTGAATCAAAGCAACTCCAATGGACTTGTTAAGGAAAGTGTCATCCAAGTTCAGAGAGAGAACTATGGAGACTGAATGTGGATCTAAGCAGTATTTTTGCTTTTTTTTTTGGTCATTTTTTTTTCTTATTTTGTTTTCTTTTCCTTTTGATTTAACATATATATATATGTATATATATACACATACATATATATATACATATATATATATGTTTAATATTTTGGATTGCTTGCTGTCTTGGGGAGAGGGAAGGAGGGAAAAGAGAGAAGACTTTGGAACACAAAGTTTTTCAAATGTGAATGTTGAAAATTATTTTTGCATGTACTTGGAAAAATAAAATAGTATTTAAACAAAGATCTAGGTTCAATTTCAATACTTGCTTATTAATTATGATCTTAAGCTTGAAAATAATTTACATTCTCTGGGCCTTCATTTTCTGTAAAGTTAGGCTGGATGATGATTTCTAAGTTATTTGCTGATTTTAAGTACTTAAATATCTAATATCTATTAAATATCTAGTGCTTCGAAACCAGAGTGAGTGTAGTGATGAGCACAATGCTGTGAAAGGCACTATGGGAAGACAGGTAAACATGCACTTTTGAGGGGCTATGAATTGTTTCAAATGTTACAAAACAATTTGAATATAACAGGTTTCTGTCCTCTCTGCCTGCCTATAGGAAGAAGCAGGGGAGGGAGCTGTAGAAAAATGAGTACCGATAGAAATCCTCTGCCTGTTTTTGGCTATATATGATTCACTGTTGAGTGCCTTAATATGTTAGAAGAAAAGGCATTTTCTAGTTAGTGGCTATCTTGACTTCCACACTCCAGGGATTTCAGATAGGGGCAAATAATCTTTCTATATTGGCTTAATTGTGGCAAAGGGTTACTGTTCCCCATGGAAAAATTTAACTGGCTGGATATGTACTTGGGCCCCGGGATAACTTTGTTCCCTCTTTTGTTTCCCTCCTTTGATATTAATCTTATGACTATTAAAATGGCTTAGAAGATCTGTGAATACTGGCAAGGAACAACAATGGCATTGGAGCAGTCGGGCATGTAGCAGTAATGCAAATGAATTAAACAAGAAGGAAAGCAAATATTCATTTCTATAAGTAGCATTTTTTTCCTGAGGCAATTGGGGTTAAGTGACTTGCCCAGGGTCACACAGCTAGAAAATGTTAAGTGTCTGAGGTCAGATTTGACTCAACTCCTTTTGTCTTCAAGGCTGGTACTCTATCCACTGTGCCACCAATGTTCTGCAAGGATCCAAGAATGTGTATGTATGTATGTATGAACTGAGAAACCCAATTCTCTTACTGGAAAAAGAGGTAACTCTAAAGCAATGAACCCAGGGCAAGTCAAAATGGCAGGTAAAAGATAGTTTTTGGCACACATGTCATCAGGCCCTGTGGCCTCAGCCTAATAGTGTTAGAAATGTCATTAAATTATATATACCTTCTGAAATAGTGGATATTACCATACGTAGATAATAGGGAAAGGTTTCATACATACCAAAATATTAATAGTAGCACTTTTTGTGGTAACAATGAACCAAGAATAAAGGGGATAAAAGAATGGCTGAACTAAGTGTGATCCATGTACTGGAATATTATTTTCATTACAACAAACTATTACTATGAGAAATCCAGAGAATGCTGGGGAGACTTACAAAATGATCACAATAATGTCAAGGAAAACAACACTGAGAGACAGTGTTTTGACCAATAAATGCAATAACCAGTCATGACTTCCAGAAGATAAATGGTGAAGCATGTTTATCTCTTCTTGGCAGAGTAATAGGAATAAGTGTGGAATAAACAATATAGTATTGATTATGGATTAATTCATTTTGCCTGCTGTACTTCTTTGTTAAATGGAAAGTTATACTTGGAGATGATTGTGTATATAAGGTGGAGGTAGTCACTGGGAAGTTATAGATATAAAAACCCCCCAGCATCAAGAAAACAAAAAGTAGTCATCATGATTCTTTTTTCTCTTATTTGGAAAAAAAATCAAGACTTGGATCTGATTTGTCAAGCAGAAAGCAGGAGAAAGGAGGGAAATAGAGACACATCAAATTCTGCTACTTAGGTTTGTTTAGTTTGTATAATGTGATATTAATTATGAGATACTTCAAGATGATACCAGGGAAACAATAAACTGATAAAACAATGTTTGGGCCAATTGTTATGAAAATTATCACCTCCTTAGATTCTTTGGACAATATATTGTAAAATATAATTTGTACGATTTAACTCAATTATCTAAATAATTCTGCATATGGAAATAAAAAATAAGAACTATGGAATTATCAAGGGAAGTTCTCTGTCATCTTGAGAAGATTGTGATTGCTATAAATTGTCTATTCCAAGTTCAAATACCGATTTAACTGAAATTATTGTGTGAGATGAGTCACAGAAAAATACATCATGATTTCTTTTTTTGGTCAGTGTCCTGATAGAGGGTCAACATAATAATAATAATAACTAACATTCATTTAGAAATTTAAGATTATCAAAGCCTGAAAGATGGTTAGATAAGTAGACAGTGAGGTAGACTATCTCACTTGATTGAGGAGTGAATAGAGCATTGTCCTTGGAATTAGAGAGATTTAAACTTGAATTCTGCATCTGACACTTAGTGTGTGGTCATAGCAAAGCTAATTCTCCTTCCTGAGACTCAGACTTACTAAATGGGAATATTAATACTTGTGATATTTACTTTTAAAAATTGTTTTGGGGCTATTTTCAGCATTTAGAGATATTGCCTATGATTTACTTGTTCAGTATCACTGAATAAAGAATTTGATTTCAATGGCTGAGTGGAAAAGTAATCTAATAACTGGCTTCCTATTCACAATAAACTTTCATTTTTGCCAATTAATAATTCGGGTTTCATGAATTCTTTTACGAAGAACCTATGCACCGACATAAGGGGATTTTAACAATTCTCTGACCACCACTAACAGTATGTCACTTTGGCTACTACTGTTTCTCTTAGTTTAATACTGAACACAACACCTATTAAAAAGTCCTTTTGCCTCAGTCCAATATTATAGTGAAGTTTTTTTTTTTTATTTTAATACTATGCTCCTTTCCCTATGAAATAGGTTTATTCAACATGAGAGGTTTGAGGAGGTAACAGTCTCTCTTACATCAGTCTATTCTCTCTCCAATTCATCTTTCACACTGCTACCAAATTGATATTCCTAAAATATAGGTCTGACTCAATTCCCTGCTTAGGAAGTTTCAAGGACTCCCTACTACCACTAAGATAAAGTATAAACTTCTCTGCCTGACTATTTCAAGTCCTTCATAATTTGACTCCAATCTGTCATTACAAGCAAATTATACATTATGTACTCAGCATTCCAGCCAACTGAACTATTTAATTGCTCTCTATATGTCAAAAGAAAGAGAAGGGCTTCTGGGAAACATTACTTCAACCAATGAGCTTGCTCCTCCTAGAATTCCTAAGGTGTAAACTCCCTTTAAAGGCCCAAACCAAAGGTCTGAGCCAGAGAACTGTCAAGTCAACCTGAATTCTCACCTTGTCACTGTCCAGAAAACCTGAGTTCTCACCTTGTCACTGTCTAGACAACCTGAGTTCTCACCTGGTAATTCTAACATCTCCCCCTTTCTTTTGATTTAGAACATAGGGTAGTCATGACCTTGAAACATAAATCCATCAATATGAGAGGTATTACACATAATTACATAAATTACATAAGCACATAGTAACATAGTAACATAATACATGCTAGAAGTATGTAACAAATAACATGATCAAATAATCATAAATTGAGAATTTATAAATGTCCATAAGTCCATTGTCCATTAGTCTCATCTTGTGTTAGGAAATCCAATGATTCCTGCTGGTTTTTAAAAGTTCTTTAACAGTCTTCTTATTAGCCATGCTCTTTCAGTGTCAGATGTTTCTTAGATTTTCTCCTTTGTTTTGAGGTCTTTCTCTTTTTCTGGCTCTCTCTGATGGACAAGGCAAATACGACTCATTGGCATCCATCTGATTCCTTCTCCATCTGAAGAAATATAAGCAAACCCTCTCTCCCAGGCAGTTAACCTATCTAATTTCCTTCTATTTACCACTTTCTAAATCTCTTCTCATCATCTGGCAATTACATTGGAGTTGTTTGCACTGGACACAGCCCTGTTGGTTTAAAAGGCCTGTATTCTCCCCAAGTGTAATCCATTTTTGCAATCTGATTGCCTTTTGGCTCACTTATCAGGTAATCCCTTTCTGCCATGTGATTACTTTTCTGCTGGTTGATCAAATCAGAGTCCTGGCCTTCTAAAGGCTCTTTGGGTGTAACATCAGCTGCCATCATGCCCCAAGTCTTTTTTGCCTGGGGCCCTGGACCTGGGCCCCTCACCCCGTTTCCCTGAATTATGCTACACTCTGATGCCCAATGGAGTCCTCTGTTGCATTTTGGACATGGGGTTTTAGGTCTTCTCTCACCCTGTCTTCTCACTATATCTCCATACTTACACTGAGCTCTTAGATGTCCAATTTTTCCACATTGAAAACATCGCCGAGTTTCTCTAGAAGTCCCTTGCCAGGAGGGACCCTGTCTTTCCACGTTCATAATCGTCCAGGTGTAAAAAGCATTTGTTCCCACTGTAGCACAGCGTCTTATGATCTCCTCTAAAGGAGCATCTTTGTTTAATCCCCATATAATTCTTTTGCAAATCTCATTGGCATTTTCCTTAGCCAGATGTCTGGTCATTATTTCTGTAGCTGCATTTTCTCCAATAGTTCTTTTGACAGCAGTTTGCAAACATCCCACAAAATCTGCAAAAGGTTCATTGAGACCTTACTCTATTTTAGTGAAAGCCTCTCCACGATCTTTCTGTCTGGGGAGGACACCCCAAGCTTTTATTGCAGCCTTAGCAATTTGCTCATATATTGTCATGGTATAATTAATCTGTTCTGAATTCTCTCCATACTGACCTTTACCAGCTAAGTGCTCAAAAGTGAATTGTGCATTAACTCCTATTTCCAAATTGCATCTGACTTGGATTTTACATAATTCATGAAACTCCACAAGCCATAACAAATTTTCTCCAGGTTCCAGGCATGTCCTTGCTATGGATTTCCAATCATTTGGGGTTAGGACTTCATAAGACAAACCATCTAGTACCATTTTAACATAAGCTGATGTAGCCCCATAAAGGGTACAATCTTTTTTCAAATCTTTAATTTTATTCAAATCTAAAGGTGCATATTTTCTCCTTTTATGACCTACAGAGTCAATATCTTCAATCACAGAATATGCATATATAAAATCACTTATATCCTGTCCTTCTCTCTTAGCTTTAACCAATGCTTTTTCTAATCTTGTCATAGGCTGCTTCACAGGCAATTCTGTTTGTGTTTCTGCCTTTTCCCCTCCTCCTTCTTGCTCTACCCCTGAAGGGTTAATTGAGGGAGGAGATGAGAAATGCTCCTGTTGCTCAGAATTGTACTTAACTTCATTGTTATCTGATTCATCCTTTTCACCTAGTTTAGTTGACACTTCCCCATTTTGCTCCTTCTCTTCCTTTAGAATAACAATTTTTAAAGCCATTTGGATGAAATTGTAGGTATGAAGTATATCTTTGGAAATTGAGTTTGGTCTGGAATTGTAGTGTTCACCTAATTGCTTTCCTACTAATTCCCATTCATCTGGATCCCATTCTTCTTCCAGAGAAAAACAAGGACATATGACCTTCACAGTTTTTAAAAGTTCAGTAATATCCTCCAAAATTATAATCAATCCTTGGCTTTTCATAACCTTGATAATGTTCTCCAAACATTTTCCTTGAACAGAAGGCATTTGCCCCATTTCACTATAAGAGATTGCTGGTTTAACCCTTAACAAGTTAAGTTCCTTATTTATCTGTTAGCATGCTCACTTAATCTTTAACAAAGTTTCCTTTTTACTCACGGTTCTGGGTCAGAGAAACTGAGATATGGATGGGAGGCTTTTCCACTGGAATCAGGACCGTGTCTGTCCCTGTTCGGGAGCCAAATTGTGAAGGTCTGGGCTAGCTCCTCTGAAGGGCTCAGAATAAGTCCTTGTCAGGATAAGGAAAAGTCCTTGCCCCACGTTGGGCGCCAATTTGTAACATGCTGTGGTCTCCAGACAGTTGCCATTAACTCTTGTCCAGAGAAGTGACTTCCCTTCCTGCAGAGAGCTGCGTCAAGCCTGGTCTAAAGCAGAGACTCTATCCCAGAGTTGATTCTCTCAGACCCAATGCTGCCCTTCTTTTATCCTCCCAGAGAATAGGCATGGGATAACGCAAGGGCTTCTGGGAAACATTACTTCAACCAATGAGCTTGCTCCTCCTAGAATTCCTAAGGTATAAACTCCCTTTAAAGGTCCAAACCAAAGGTCTGAGCCAGAGAACTGTCAAGTCAACCTGAATTCTCACCTTGTCACTGTCCAGACAACCTGAGTTCTCACCTGGTAATCCTAACAATGCTGCTATTGAGTTAGTTATTTAAATTTTATATTTTGAATAATGACTTCCAACCAATTCTGAATTCATATGAAAGTCTCTAGTGACTGGAATGCTCACTGCTTGTAAAGGACTGAAACTCTTGAGTTAATGCAGTGAGGTTGGACAATCGAGCACTAACAGCTAATTACTGATTGAACAATACTCTATAAGAATATGCTTGGAAAATGGCCCTTCCCACTATCCTGTGTTGGCCCAACATTTGGTGTATACAGAGAATTGTAGGGGACTAGGAGGTGGAGTAAGATAAGCCAGGATCATTTCTGGGCGGGAGATGAAGAGATGAGGTCATGGAGTCCGGAATCCTATGAGTCCATTCCCTTCACTTCTACTGCTAAAGACCAAGAATAAAGACCAAGGACTTTTGCTTTTCCTGACTCCAGCTGATTCTAAGGTATCCAGGGTGTTAACATGGTCATCACAACTGCTCTCCCTCCTATTTTTTGTTTCCCAATTTCCTTTGTGATACACTTCAGGGGCCTCTAAAAGTTTCTTTTGATAACTCTGGTTGTTAGCTTTCCTCTCTTTGTACTTGTCCTATATAGTTATTTTTCTTTGTGTTGTTTCTCTAAGAAGAATGGAAGGTCACAGAGGGAAGGAACTGACTTCATTTTTGTCTTTATATCTCCAGAATCTAATACAGGACTGGACATAGAATAGGATTTCAATAAATACTTGTTACACAGAATTGAATTAATTTAAAAACAAATAAAAATAATTAAAAAAAAAAAAAAAAAAAAAACCTTTCAGGTAGTACTGGGCTGAGACGCTTGAAAGAGTGCCCCAGGATTAATGCAGAATCTTCATTTTAAAGCTTTTTAAAAAGGAAGATAGCAAACAGTCACTAATGAATCCTGAGAAAAGAACAAACTGAATCCTAAAATAATAATTGACAGACCTTAACTTTTTGTCAAAGGCTCAAGTTGAAATGAATTAAATGATAGAAATTTGATCTTATACAAGAGACAAATTGCTCATAGAAAAGTCTGAGCAGAAGCTGAGTGCCTTTACTTTCAATTTATAGCTAGGGCCTTATCCAGAGCTTTCAATCCATAGAAGAAAAAAAACCCATATGAGTATCATCCAGCAGTATGTATTGCCCTCATCCTTCTGGAGCTATGACAAAATGGAGCAATCTGATGACTGCAAAACATTTTTTAAGTTTGTACTGGATTCCTCATTCTATATTTGTCTAGATTAAAAGCAATTTGATATTGGATAATCAATGATTTGTACATATATCTCTGACCTGAGGTTTGCACAGAAAGTAGACTTTCATCTCTTTCTATACAGTAGGGTTGCACAGAAATCTGGACTTATTTTCTGAATCTTGAGCCCCAAATTAGACTACAAAAAATCTGACTTGGTTAGACAAGGGTTATTTTCCTTTGGGCATTGCTGCATGACTGGAAAAACTAAAATAAGAAGAAGTTAGGTAGTCTGCTTCATATCAAACATCATCATTTGTTTGTCTTGGACTAATTGGCTTATAATTTCCATTTCAGTAAGTCAGTCAACAAACATTGATTAAAAATCTGCTATGTTCTAGGCACTGTCTTAAGTACTGGTGGCATACAGAAAGGTATCAGACAGACCCTGATCAAAAGTAGCTCACAGTCTAATAGAAGAGACAATGGGCAAATAGCTATGTACAAAGAAGCTATTTATAGATAAATAGAAATGATAAACAAATAGAATTGAAATTTAAGAGGAGGTATGGGAAAGACTTCCTTTGGAAAGTGAGATTTTAGCTGGGAGTTGAAAACAAACCAGGGAAAAAGGGAAGTGGTGATTAGGCAGGGCATTCCAGACAGGGGGACAGCTAGAGAAAAATGTCCAGATCTGGGAGATGGAAAGTCCTGTAAGGGGAATAATCAATGGTTTGTACATATATCTGAGGCTTGCACAGATAATAGACTTCCCTCCCTTTCTATTCAGTAGGGTTGCACAGAAAGGAGGTCAGTGTTGCTGGATCATAGATGACATGAGGGGAGTAAATTTTAAGAATACTGGAAGAATAGGAAGGAATTACATTATGAAAGACTCTAAATGTCAAAGAAAGGATTTTATATTTGATCCTAGAGGTGATAGGGAATCAATGGAGCTTACTAAGTAGGAGATGACATGGTCAGATTGACACTTTAGGAAAGTTGTTTTGACAGCTGAGTGAAGGATGGACTGGAAAGGGGAAAGAGGGGGGAGGGAGATTGGTAAACTATTGTAGTGGTATGCTACTGAGGTAATAAGGATCTGCACCAGGGTATTGGTGGTGGTGTCAGTCTAAAGAAGGGAGAGGATTTAAGAAATGTTACTAAAGTAAAATTTCCAGGCCTTGATAATGGACAGATTGGATATGGGGGAGGGGGAGCCTGGGTGATTGGGAGGTGGTATCCTTTATAGCAACAGAGAAATTAGGAAGAGAGGAAGATTTTGGAAAAGAAAATAATGACTTCAGTTTTGAACTTGTTGAGTTTAAGATATCTTAGGATATTTACCTCATAGGTAATTAGAATTATGAGACTAGAAGTGAAGGCTGGCTAAGTAGATCTGAGAATCATTAGCATAGAGATGTTAATTACATTCTCAGGACTTGTTGAGTAAGCTAAGTGAAATAGTATATAGAGAGATGAGATGAAGGCCTAGAACAAGGTCCTGGGGGACACCTACACTTACCAGGTATGACATGGTTGAACATACAGCAAAGAAAACTGCCTAGATAGGTAGGAGAAAAACCAGGGGAGAATAATGTCACAGAAACCTAGAGAGAAAGGAATATTAAAGAGGCAGGATGATATCCAGAATCAAAGGTTGCAGAAAGCTAAAGAAGGATGAAGACTAACAAAAGGTCATTAGATTTGACAAGTAAGAAGTTGTTAGTAACTTTGGAGAGATCATTTTTAGTTGTATAAGGATGGAAGTCAGATTTTAGAGAATTAAGAAAAGAGAGAAAGGAAAGGAAATAGAGGGCTCTAGTGTAGAAATTCTCAAGAAGATTAGTCACATGTGGCTTTTTTCAACAATGAGAGGATTAAGACCAGTTCCAATGGACTTTTGATGGAGAGAGTCATCTACATCCACAGAGAGGACTGTGGGAACTGAGAGTGATCACAACATAGCATTTTTACTCTTTTTGTTGTGGTTTGCTTGTATTTTATTTTCTTTCTCATTTTTTTTTTACTTTTTGATTTAATTTTTCTTGTGCAACAAGATAACTGTATAAATATGTATGCTATATTGGAGTCAACATAATTTTTTTTTTTTTTACTATGTTTGACATATATTGGATTATATGCCATCTAGGGGAGGGCGGGGAAGGGAGGGGAAATGGGAACATAAGGTTTTTCAAGAGTCAATGTTGAAAATTTATCCTTGCATATGTTTTGAAAATAAAAAAAAAACTTCAATAAAAAAGATTAGTCACAAAATGGAAAAGAAATATAGGAATCTGGCTAATGGAAATGAATAGATCAAATGAGGGCTTTTTTGAAGGTAGAGGAGATAGGGACAAATTTGTAGACAGTAGAGAAGCGATCAGTAGACAAAGAAAGATTGAAGATAAGCAAATGCTTGAGAATATTAGAAGGGACAATCTCCTGGAAAAAAACCAGATGAAATGAGATCACATACATGATCAGGGATTTCCTTTGGCAAGGAATTTATCACTACAATATGTGAGAGCATTGAAGGCAAAAACAGTGGTAAAAGGAATCTGAGAGATTGAAGAAGATGAAGTTCTCAGTGAAATTCACTTATATTCTATTCAGGTTTAATGATAGATAGGAGAGAAAAAGACTGTAGTAAGTTGGTGAAGTGTGAGGAGGACCTGGGGATATAATTTTAGAATATCATATATTGTCACCATTTATGAATTTTGACAATCACATTTCAAATTAAATTTCACTTGTACCCTTGGGAATTCCCACACACTTTTAGAGTTATAAATAAGTACCTTGCCTTTTGAGTTCATGTATCAAATAAACATGAGGAGAATATGTAAATAAAAATAATTTGTATGAGTATCATGTCTGTGTAACATGCCTAATTATTCATCTAGTATACATTGAGTACATAACTCAATTTTTTCTATCTGGTCTGTGATGGTACTTAAAAATGAAAAATCCAGTTGAAGTCAAACTCTGGCATATCTCCAAAAGGTTGCATTTCTGCACTTTACTTCACAGTTCTCACCTCCTGCCCTCTATCATAGTTATTTATGTCGCAACAATCCAAGTACTGTGGTGATTGATATCCATGAAATATTAAAGGATTCCAAGGACAGTTTTCAACACATCAAGCTGTTGTTCTCTGGAGAGTTTACAAAAAGTTATAGACAAGAATGGATAGGATGAGAAGGCATGGATAGGTTTTTATCTATACTTGTAGAGGAGGTATTTTCCTTGACAAAATCTATCAAAATGCTTAAAAATGTCAACTTGTGTCATTTACTTCTCAGTAAATAATAAGCAACTTGAGGGAAACACTGTAATTTGTCCTTGATACCCTCAAAGGCTCAATGTCTTCCACATTAATATAAATTTGAATTGAATATAAATATAAAATTGAATTGAATATAAATATAAAATTGAATACAATAAAATTAAATTCGAATGTCATCTATTGTTTAGATTACTGAAGTTTTTGTTTCTAGTAAGTGTCTTCCCTTCCACCCAAATCCAATACACTTAAACTCTCTTTGCCTCAGTTTCTTTACTACAATGTAGCAGGACATTAAGGACTAGTTTTCTCTATGTGGAGAAGTCTTCAGTGTTTGGCTATGTGAATTTTCAAGAAATTGGCCATTTTCTTCTTGTCTTAGAGGTTAAAATTTGTAGAGATTGTAAGAAGTGAATGAACAATCAGATGGTTTGGATTAAGTGCTTTTGCAGCCAGTTCAGTTTTCTCTTAGTTTGTGAAAAGAGAAAGAAATGAAAAGATGAGAGCTGTCATAATTGCTCTTGCTATGGTCACAATAAAAAAGCTAGCTGATGTAGATGCTTCCTGAGGCTGAGAGGAGAGATGTTATGACTGCTTGCTTGAGTCTGTTATAAAGAATAACATTAATGCTTTCTCCTTCTGCCTTGACTATCTACCTTCCTTGGGAGAGAGTGAGATTTTGTTCTAAAGCTTAACCCTGGCCATTAAGTGTACATTTAAAATGTAAGCTTAGTTACTTTGAGTTTGCTAGCTAAGGAAAACCTGATCAATTTTGGCTGCTTTTGATTCTTTCATTTCATTATTTGTGAAAAGATATTTGTAAAGAAACAAAACAAAAACAAGAGAAGGTTTAGTAAGATATAAATACAAATTAAAGGGGACTAGGAGCAGGTACTTTCTAAATAGTTGGGAGTCCATTTTGACTGGGAGCTCCTGAGCTCTCAGACAGAATCTTATTAATCATTTAATCTCATAAACTTCCCAAAAGAAAAGATCAAGCTACACAAATTGTGAATTCTTTTTTTTAACCTTTTAATTAAAATTATGAGCTTAAAGAAGAAGTCTGCTAGTAGTTAAACAACTGCATTGAGTCATACAACATCATTCCAATGTTTTCCTCCACGCATGCTCAGAGGGAATCTCTTTGGAGGAGAGTCAAAAGCAATAACTAGAGTATAGGTCAAATCTAGTGGGAGGATAAGTGAAGTATTCAGAAAAGACTAGTGACTTCTAGGAAGATAGAAGATCATGCCTTTCTTATTGTAGTAGTTAAGCAGGTATAATTTTCCATTTTATACAAATGATCCTGAGACACTCAGCTATACCTGAAAAGAGAATATTAGATATTCAATATACTCCATTATAAGGAAAGTAAGTTTGATATAACCCATACTCTTAAGAAAAAAGGCATATGTTAAAATATTTAGAATATTAAATTAGTATTGTTATTATATAATATTTACAGTTGGAAGGAACCCTTAAAAAAGCATGTAAAACCCATCTTTATTCCAATAATAAACAATCTAATTATGAAATAACTCATCTTCCCAGACAAGTGGTAAATATAATCCTAAGAGATACCTTAAGAGATGAAGATGAAAGATTTTGGATAAGGAAACAAACTCTATAGCACCAAGGGGAAAAATGCTCTCAGAAGCCTGTCTATGCTTTTAGAGAATATAAAAAAGGAGAGGAGGGGAGACCTCACTAATTATGGAAGAGAGGTGCTCTCTTACAATCTGTTCACTTATCTTAAGTTCACTTATCTTAGGTTGAATTCCCTGTTAGTCTCTGCAGTCTGAAGGTTATCCTCTTTGATGGAGAACATTAGAAGCACAATGGAAATTAAATACTTTCATTTTCTCCCTGTGTTCTCTTATCACCATTCCTTCTACCAGAGCAAGAATTGGCTATATCCTAGTCTTGTTCTTTTTCTTCAGCCAACAAAGTTAAAGAAATCTTTCTATGTGTTCACATGGTTGACCTTATGATTAATTGAAAGGCTTGTCTGAATTCTGGCTTTATTCTTTCAGACATTATTTTACCAGAGCCACGCTATTCTTTTGAATTGTAATTCAGTAATCTGAGTTAGTTACAGCTAAAATAGTGATGCTTAAAAAAAAATTACAAAAATTCTCCTCTGCCTTCCTGTCAAGGAAAAGGCCTTCCTCTATTAGAAGTATTTCCCCCAGAAGAGGTCAATTTTAGATTTATCTGCGGATTAGAGAAAAACATTATTTTCTCTCCTCATCCAAAGTGAAAAACTTAACTAATAATACTCACAGGGAAGGAGAATTTTTGTCCAAGATATAGGAAAGGACATGGGTTAAAACTCTAGGTCAATGAAAGGGGGAATCTATTTTAAAGAAAGACTATCTAAGCAAAGGAACTGTCCTTATGTTTTTTCCCCCTTTGGAGAGATCAATAAATCAATTTATGAAGTCTTAGCAACAAAAATGAATAAACAAACCACAAAATAAGGACTTTTATGATGCCAGGAATAATCAAAATATAAACCAAGGAGAAGAGAATAACCAAAAACACCTATAAGCAACACCTTAAAAATAAGAAAAATCAGAATTGAAGAAATGATCCAAAAGTTTAAAAGAGATATTCTAGATTAAATGTGAACTATAAAGAAAAGACTTGAAAAAAGAATCACTAGGTACTACTCTTGACAAAAAAAAATGAAGGGAAAAAATGAATTGAAAATACCACTAAAATATAAAAGAACACATTGAAACTCCAAGATTATTAAATAACATTAGAAATTCCAAAAATTAAAGGAAGGATTAATAAAATTGAAAACAAGTAGAAAACAAATAAAAATGAAAACAAAAAGATTGTTCACTTAATAAATAAAATTACAAACTGTTTTTCTGGGGGGGGGGCACTTATAAAATGAATAAATAATTAGATCACTTCATTAAAAAAGAAGAAAACCAAATTACCAGTATCACAAAAGGTAATCTATAACAGATGAATAAGAAATACAAGAAACTATTAGAATCTCTCTTACCCAACCCAACAACTTAAATAGAAAAGAAAAAAATATTTACAAAACTATTAAATGCCCAGAAACAAGAAACAAGCCATTCATGAACTTCCAAAAAAAACCCTCTAGGACCAGATGGATTAAGAAGAGAATCCTTTCAAATATTCAAAGAGCAATAAATTTATATTCACACAATCTTATTTAGTTAGCTTTAACTTAAAGCACATGCTGTTTGAAAACCCCCAAAGGAGATTCTGCCAAGTTTCTCCTATGTCACAGATATAATCTTGTATATAAACCAGGGAGAGTTACAACAGAAAAAGAAAACTGTAGACTAAATATATGCAAATATGTTTAATAAATTATTAGCAAAAGGACAAAAACAAACCATTATAAGGATTAGATACAGTGACTAGGTTGGATTTACATTAAGAATGCAAGATCAGCTTAATGTTAGAAAAAATATAAACATGTTATATTAATATCAAAATGAATAAAATATGTCAATAGATGGACAAAAGCCATTTTTAAATACCATTACCATTATTTTTTGTCAAAAAACACTAGAAAAAGAGATAAAATGGTCCTTAGCTTAAAATGATAACTACTATATATATCTGAAACCAAGAATTACCATTATATATAACAGAAATCTCTGTTATATATTTCCAATAAATTCAGGGAGTGAAAATTGTCTATTAGAAATGCTGACAATAGCTATAAAGCAAGAAAAAAGAAATGGAAGGAATGAGTATAAGAAGAGAAGAAACAAAATGATCACTCTTTGTATATGATATGATGCTGTACTTAACAAATCCTAAAGCTCAATTAAAATTAATTGACATAACTTCAGTAAAATTGAAGAATAAAAATAAATCCACAGAAATCATCAACTTCTATACAATGCCAATAAAATCCAGCAGAAAAGACAGAAAAAAATAAAACAGATAGGTTCAAGTTATTGGAAAAATATTACTTATGAGTATGAGTCAATATAATAAAGATATTACAAAAATTAATTTACTGATTCAATACCATACTAAACTATCAAAGGATTATTATATGGAACTAAAAATAATAATATAAAGGCAGAAAAGATCTCAGAAGGAATAATAAGCAATAAGAAAGTGATAGGAATGAAGGGAGCCTAACTGTGCAAGATCCCATCTGTATCTCAGAGTAGTAAAGCCCAAAACAATTTGGTATTGGTTAAAAAAGGGAGATTTGTCAGCAGACCAAGTTAGGTTATGCAACATTTGTATATGCAAATAACTCTAGTACTCCAATATTCAGCAAGCACAAATAACCCATCTATAAAGTCTTACTATTTCACAAAAAGTACTGGGAAAATTGGACATATGAAAAAAATTTAACTTAGACAAACATATCACGCCATGTATCAATATATGATGTGATCTAAATACAAAAAGTCTTACTAGATACAATTATGGAAACAGAAAAACTAGCAGATCTATGCAAAGAAGAAAAAATTAAGAAGAAAACAAGAATTAAAAGATAAAATGGATAATTTTGATTACAAAAATTTTAAAAGTTTTTGCACAAATTCAATAAAACCTAAGATAAAAAATTAGATGCGGGGAAATCTTTGCAGCAAATTTTTAAAATAAAGATACCACTTCTTATGTTTAGAAGAATTGCACATGTTTAAATATTATATTACTTGCTATCTAGGAGAGGAAAATGGGAGAAGGGAGGGAGAAAACTTTGGAACACAAGGTTTTGCAAGGGTGAGTATCAAAAACTATCTTTGCATGTATTTTAAAAATAAAAAGCTATTGTCAAAAATTTTAAAAAAGAAACAAGAAATATAATCATTGTGACAAAAATATTTCTAAGGTATGTGAGGAAATGATTCAAATTTGAAATAATAAGTTCCATACATCAATTGATAAATGATCTAAGGATATGAACAGACTCAATGGGAAAACTTTCCCTCACAAGAATCAGATTATCTAAAGCTATATGAAAAAGAAAATTGTTCCAATTTACTATTAATTGAAGAAATTCAAATTTAAAGCATTTCTGGGATCCCATTTCTTACACATCAGATTGTTAAAGATGATTAAAAAAAGGAAAGGATAGTTGCTGGAGGAGCTATGGGAGAATAGACACAATGATACACTGAGGATCTGAGATAGAAGAGTTTCAGATAAAAACATTACAGAAATAATATGGAATTAAACACAAAAAATTACTCCTTCTAGGCCTATACCCAAAAGATAACAAAGAAATAAAGGTCCTATGTATTCAAAAAATATTTATAGCTTCTCTTTTTGCAATGACATTTTGAGGAATGACTGAATAAGTTGTAGAATATGAATATGATGAAATATTATTGTGTTGGAAGAAATGAGGACATAATTTTTTTAAGCTAAAGTCTTTAACAGATCTCAGTTTGCCTGAACACACATACACACACACACACACACACACACACACACACACACACACACATAATTAATGAGATAATTTGTTTTGCTTGACTATGTGTATTTATTACCAGGAGTTTGAATTTCTTTTCTTTTTTATTTAGTGAGATAGGAGGAAAGAGGGGAAGAAAATCTCTGTTAATTTAAAAATCAAACAATTAATGAAGGGATGATACAGATATATGTTTTCAGATAAGATCACTGTATTGTTAGTTTAGCTTAATTGTTTTACTTTATACAAGAGACCTCTCACAGATTTGGGTATAATCTGAAATGTTTTCAATGTAAAAGCAAAATGTCAATAAAACTTTAAAGAAAAAAAAAGAAATATTACAGTCTAAATTCTATTTTATACATGAAGGTCCATGGCAGTACTTTCCAGCACAAGAGGGTAAGGTTCAAGGAAAGGAATGTGTCAACACTGAGATATTTTAAGAAGGAAGAATAAAAATTCTGTAATAATTTCCAGGGGAGATTCATACCTTCCTTAGCAATGTGAGAAAGTAACTGTCAATTTAGCTCCAGTTGGAGGTGTTTGAAATCTCTTCCTAGAAAACAGGATTCAACTAAACTATTCTACTCACCTATACAGAAGAAATCGTGTGAGGCAAAGGTAGCATGATAATCTAAATTGTTATGTTTGTGTATGTATGGAGGGATGTGTGTATTTGCAAAATACAATTAGACAAAGATAAAGTCAAAGTAGTTTTTTAATCAAAAGAGAAAAATAGAGAAACCACACTATAAGCCAATCATAGTAATCAATCTTATTTTAGACTATTTAAAATAACTAGACACTATGAAGTTGGAATATTGCTGTGGTATAGGAAATGATGAATTTGCAGATTAGAAAGACTTGGATTTAGGAAGGAAAAATATATTTTAAGTAAAACCAAAGACAAAAAAGCATAGTATGTTTTATATATACACATAGCTATTTATGCATGTGTATGTATGTATATGTATAAAAATACACATATATGTATATAAATGTATATATATGTATAAATGTATCCATATTTAATTGCAGCCTTCTTGGGAAAGAAGGGAGGAATCAAGGGGGAACAAAAGAAGAAAATAAAAAGTGCACAACAGAGACTAAAATTAAACCTACAGGGAAGCAAAGGAAAATTGTTGAACACAATGTGTAGTATTTATTATACAGGCTTTCTTGAAATAGAAATTTATTGTTGTATAGTTTGAATCCTCTCTTATGTTTTCCTGTGCACATGACAATGTTTTTTTTTTCCTTTTTTCTTTGTTTTAAATAAATAAATTAATTAAAAAAAAAACCCTACATTTCTCTATTTTACATATATGTAAAACAATGTTGGGAAATGTGAACTTAAAATGTGACTTATTTATGATTTTGAAAGGAAGAGAGGATAATTAATATATCCTTGCAATGCTGGCATTCAAATCAGTGCAATTCTATTCAACTAGTTAAATGCCATTTATATACCAATGCTATGATGGGTGCTGAGGATACTGAAGTAGAGACAGCACACAATCCACTTTCAAGTAACTTACAATCCAATTATGGGGTGGAAGGAAGATAGGAAATATGGAGGAGAGAAAGGAATGGAGGGAAATAGCAAGATAGATTAGAAAAACAGTAGTTTCTTATAAAATAGCTTCTTCATCAGTTTTTTTTTCTCCCAATTGTTTTCTCACCTGTAAAATGAGTGAGTCGAATTAAATAGCTCTTCAGATCCCTTCCACTTGTAAGATTCAATGAGCCTACATTCACAAATAGCTATGATACAGACTTCAAGACAGGTATAATGAAGAAGTTTAGAAAAAGTAATTTGAGAAATCTGAGAAAGGAGAGGGCTTTCACCTGGGGGTATATAATAGCATAGAAAATGCTGTGTAAAAGTTGCATCTTTAAAAAAGTGGGAAATTTGGACAGATGGGGAGAGGAGTAGAATGAGGGAGAAAGAAGTCTGTTTTAGGCATGGGGAAATAACCTGAACAAAAACATAGACACAGAGAGGGGAGAAAAAGAATGGAATAATAATAATAGCCAACATTTATATAGCACTTACTTTGTGTCAGACTTTATGCTAAACATTTTACTATTTTTTTCTCATTTTATTCTCATGGAAATCCTGAGAAGGAGGTGCTGTTATTATTCCCATTTTACAGATAAGGAAACTGAGGGGAACAGAGGTTTAAATGACTTACTAAGGGTCACAGCTAATAAGTTTCTAAAGTAAGATTTGATCTGAGCGCTGTCTCGACTCCAGGCTTAGAATTCTATCCACTGTGCCACTTAATAATGGATACATTATAGACTATACTAGACTCTAGAACAGACTATGTGAGCAGAATATTCTAAGCATGGAGGCAGCCAATGAAAAGCTATGTCACCATGTGACTGAAACCCAGAATTTACAGAGAGAAATAACATATAAGAAAACTGAAAAATTAGAAAATGCTGGGTTGTGAAGGACCATAAATTCCAATATTTGGTCCTGGAGGTAAAGGGAAGCTGCTAAAGTTTCTTGAGTGTGTATGTGTGAACATAATCAGACCTGTGCTTTAGGAAAATCATCTTGTTAACTGAGGGATGAATTACAGGGAGGAGCCTTAAGGCAAGGAGAATCACAAGAATATACAAGAGTATTGCAATAGTTTATGTGAGAAGTGATGAAGAGAAGGCTTCCAGGGGAGAAGCTGTGAGTAGATTGAAGGGGACATATATGAAGGATATTGGGAAGATAAAAATAAGATTTGAACATTTGAAGTGAGAGAATGTGACATTTTTTCTTGATGAGAATGAGAGAATGAAGTGAAAGGATTTAGAATTTGGTGACTAGGAGGATGATGATGACCTCATAGGAGAGATTATGTTTAGGCTAATATACTCTCATATGTTAGTATTAATTTACTCAAGCAATTTTCTTTTCTAGTAACATCCATCTGAGGTCAGGAACATTAGAAGGAGAATGTTTTTGAAGGAGATAAGAAGGGAAAGTAGATATGGACCATATAGAAATTGTGGGAGGGAGAGAGAGAACAGATTTAGATGACCTTTACAGTGTCTCTGTACTGTGAGGAACCAATGAAAGGACCTAAAATATACACTTCTGAGCAGAAGAGTATGTGGAAGAGAGAGATGGCCTAGTGGAAAGAATCTCAAGTCAGGAAAATCTGGATTCAAATACTCTGACATTGTATGAACATGGTCAAGTCACAACCTCAGTCTCCTAAAAAATAGGGATTAGATGCTGTGCTGTTGTGAGGCTCAAATGAGATAATGAATTTGGAGTGATTTGCAAAGATCATAGATTTAGACCTGGAAAAACTCTCAAAAACATTAAATTCAGTGTCTTTATTTTAAAGATGAAGAAACTGAAGCCCAGGGAAATTAGACAATACGCCCAAGATCAAGCAGAAGAATCAGAATTTGGATTCAGATCCTATGACTACAAACCTATTGCTAAACTATACTATATCATGCTGCCTCTCAATATGAATGTCAATTATTATTATATGATTTTACATTTTGTACAGAGACATTCCTACTCCCAAAATAGTGGATGGAAACTCTCTTCCTCCTCTTCCTCTGCCTTTTTTCTTTCTTCTAAATCTCTTGTGACACATCTTCCTTCTTCCCCAGCCTAGAACTCTGGCTAGTACCTCTGATGCTATAGTTTAGCTTGATTTTGAGTGAGCAGCTTCATTGGCTTACCTGGTTATTATGCCTATTCATTATGTAAGATTTTTTGGGAGGATAGACAGAGAAATTGCCTCATAAACTCATGGAACTGAATAGGTTCTGGGTTAGGGACTGATAGGTTAGGGACTATTTTTAATGTTTCCTGGATGCTTTCTAGTTATATTACTTTGGGCAAGTCATTTAATAATGTTTGCTCATTTTCCTCATTTGTAAAATAAACTGGAGAAAGAAAATGTCAAATTACTCCAGTTTCTTTGCTGTGAAAACCTCAAATGGATCACCAGTTGGATATGATTAAAAACAACTGAACAACAGTAACAACAAAAAAACCTCTAAAAGTTCCTTAGGTTAGAGTCTTCAGGTTCTCTAAGAACAAATTAGGGCCTGATGTTGATTTTTCTAAGCTCAATAGTGTAGAAAATGAGGTTAATTTAAAAAAGGTACACCTGCATATAAAGAAAAAGAAAGAAAATAATGAGGGAATGTTCCCATGATAGGTTGCCTTGGATATAATTATATAACCGAGTCAGAGTGAGGTCACCCCTCATTAAGTTTAGAGATGGTACAAAAGGATTAATCCCCATTTCTATTACCTTACAGAGACATTTTTAAAATCAAAAAGATGTTTCTGGGATGATTTACAAAGAGTAAAATTTAAAAATCTCTGAAGTGACATTTAGGAAAAATATTATTTTCCCAACAACATTCCTGCTCTATTGACAACTTTCCTCTTCAATCAAATGCTATTCATTTTTTAATATCACATTCTGGAAGTTGCTGATATGATGTATTCACTGTGGACACAAAAATCTAGCCTTTATTTTCATTTTCTCTGGGCTTTACTTTCTTTCCTACTTCTCTTTAGTAAAGAGATTTTTCCTCTTCCTCTCTGGGATGACTATAATTTATAAGATGTCCACGTCACTCTCCCTTAATATTTTAGTTCCCAACATGTACTTCTGTCCTCTTTTTCTTAATTTTTCAACCCATAAATTCCCTATTCTTACATTTCCATATCTTCCACCCTTACTTCTAGAATCTCTGATAGATGAGCTTTTCCCTATCCTTTTAATTCAGGGTTTTTTTCTTTTTATCTGTCCTATAAATTGCATCTTTAGGCAGTAACAACAAAAACAGCCCTGAGACTCCATACTTCCTTTGTATTAATATTGGTATCAGAAAGTACAAGTCTTTAGCTCTCCAGCAAAGACTAGAAAGTCATTATTTCACCTCAAGGTTTTGGGGCCTTTGCAGGTAGGAATGTTTCTGCTAACAGAGCTTCCCTCATTCCTATTCCCTCCTCCACCCCATTAAGGGTTGGTCTTCTGGCTGGCTGCTTTTAAGAGAGATCAGCAGCTGCAGAGTTAATGAGAGAGAGTGAGTTGGGGAACCTGGGATATCTGAGCCACCTGGGCTCTTTCCATTACATAATAAATTTCAATTTGTGCCCACTCTGGTTTTGAGAGAGAAAATGTAAACAGATAGCTTCCATAGTCTAGCTAGCTAGTACTCTGCTTCACTTTTCCTGAATTAACTGACTTAATCCAGCTGAACCCACCATCATCTAAAGCCCAGCTTTTTATACTGTGATTTGTGACCCCAAATAGGATCTTGTTACCAAAAGCGAGAGTTTTTATGATTTATTATTATGATTTTTTATGATTTATGATTTTTTATGACATCAGTAAATATTTGATTTGTATACCTATTTTATATACCTATATGCCCAGAGTCATGAAAAATTTCTCAGTTAAAAAGAGGTTGCAATTGAAAAAAGTTTAAGAAACCCTTATCTAAAGTAAGGGTGATCAGCTTGCCTTGATGAATCTGGATTTGTAGGGGTTTAGAGCTGTTCCCCCACACCTTAATATTAGAAGATCATGCCTTTTCATTAGAAGTTAGGAGCTATACTATTGTGGGCAAAACAATGGAGTTGAAGAAATTAGAGGTGTAGGCTTTGGCCAACTCACCTCTTGAAGGTTTTCTTTGCTATTACTTGGCTTTACAAACACTTTTTTATTCCCAGTCTAATGAGACTATTATATTCCCTGTATATAACATTCCATTTCCCTTAGTATGCCTTGCCTTATGAAGGAAACTGGTCTTTATGTTATTGTCCTAAAGGACAACCCATTGAAGACATGGATCTTTTCAGGTTAAATTTTCTTCTGAATACTTACGTTGTGAATGCTGGGTTATATTTTGCACCAAGGTAGTAGGAATACAGGTTGAACATTCCAATCATGAAGGCAACAAACACCATGATGAAAATGACCATGAATTTGAAGATATCCTTTACTGTTCTTCCCAACGAAATCTGCAGGGGCCCAAAACTCTCGTTGGCTGGAAGAATGTAAGCAATGCGGGAGAAGCTCAGTACCACGGCTATGGCATATAGTCCTTCTGATATGATTTGAGGATCAGAGGGTCGCCATTTGTTCCTGGCTAAAAGAAAATTGTGGAGGTTATCCATTAGGGAAGAGAAAGGGCTTATGGGAAATAGGACAGTGTAACTGAATATTTATAGCCACAATATTCAAGAAGCACAGAGGTTTGATACTCAATCTTGAGTAGTCTAGACAGAGATAGTGGACAGGATATTTCAACAGTGAAGGCAAGAAGGGAAAGTCACTTAATGAAGAAATCACTTTGGGCCTTTTCACTCAACTATTAGTTGAAGAGGTTGGATTTAAGGAGCTTTAAAGTCTTTTCTGTCTTAAATCTATAATCTTTTAAATATTTTCTCATTAACATTATTTAAGACAGAGGGAAGACTTAGAATATATTCTGATACTTTTCCTTAAGATAATGGGCAATGGTAAGCAAGAAGAACAGAACTATGGTTAAAATACACCTCAGGAGAGTGACTTTGATTAGTATAATCCCTAATTGCTGATAACCTAGAAAGTATCCAATAGGTAGCTTTGATTAGGGATCCCATACATACAAATTATAAGGAGGAATGTTTCATTTTAGGATTATCACACCTAAGATTTTTTAAAATGGCAAATCATATTTCACTATTAAAATGTAGCTAAGTAACACAGTAGATAAAGCTCTAGGTTTGTAGTCAGGAAGCTCGTTCAATGTTAGTTCAAATTTAGTGTTAGATACTTCTGAGCTTTGTCAATGGGCAAGCTACTTCTGTTATCATCAGTTTCACCAACTATATAATGGGGACAATAATAGCATCAATCTCTTAGGGATAAAATAAGATAATATTTGTAAGTCGCTTAGCACAGTATCTGGAATATGGTAGGTACTCTATAAATGCTATTTACTATTATTATTACTATTATTATTAAATTTAGTCTGTTTAGCATCATGTCAATAATACAGTTCTGATGTGGTGGGAAAAATACTGGATTTAGAGACAAGATTTGAGTTCAAGATTTTACTTCTCATTAGGTGTGTATTTTTTTTTTTTTTGAGAAATCAGAAGCTTTAATTTCTCCTTTTGTAAAATGAGATGCCATATATAAAGTAATTTGTTCTTATAAAGAATACTATTATCATTCTTCTGTGTTTTACTGAAGAATAGAACTTATTGAGAGGAAAACAATCTCCTAAAAACTGTGTGAGAGCAATGCCCCTAGCAACATTTGGGTTGCCACAGGAAAAGGGGGCCTGAATTGAAATCTCAGTTTTGAGTTTTGCCAATTACTAGCAGTGTAATCTTAGGCAAGAGACTGAACTTCTCTGGACCTCAAACCTCATTTATAAAATGAGAATGAGTGATGATGACCTCCAAGTTCTATTGTACTCTGAATCTGTGATAGAAAACTGTAAGAAATTTATTAAGTATCCACTTTGTGCAAGATGCTGGGCTAGTCACTGAAGAAAAAAAAAACAAAAAATATAAAATAATACAACATAGACCTTCCTCTGAAGGAATTTATAATTTAATAGAACCAGGAAGTTTAGTTTCAAGTCCCATTTCTGATGCTTATGAGTTGTGTGACCATGAACATAGGATTTTTAACTACCTGAATCTCAGATCTGTAATATGGAGATAATAATTCCAGCACTAGCTATTTTACAAGTTATTGTAGTGCTTTGTAAAAGCCTTTGAGTACCCTATACAGGTAAGTTATTATAGTCATTATTATTATAGTGGCCTCCAAGCTGCTTTCTAGTGAGCAAATAATAATTTGGGACCATATAGTGCTTAAGGGAACCTAGAGTTTAACTAGAAAGGTCCTTGCAAACCATCTAGTGAAAAGTCTAATAATAGCAAATATCTGTAGGCTACATATTGATTCAGAAAACCCTAAATTAACATCATCAATATTATACTGTATTTTAAAATTAATTTTTCAATTACATTTTCATCTGGTTTGGACTTCACTTAGGCATTTTGCAGTCAGGCTGGTAGGCTGCCAGTTTGATACTTTTAAGTCTGCTCTAACCCTCTTATTTTGCAGAAAAGGAAATTCAGAAGAATTAAAGGACTTAGTTGGGATCACACACCTAGTTGGTAGCAGAGTTAGTACTTGCTAGCTCTCTGTAATTTATTGATGAACTTATTGGGTTATGCTTCTTCAGTATTCCTATTCCTCATGTGGTTACAGCAAATATAGACCACTTGGGGAGGGCTCCACTAAAATGTGAACTTCAAGTTCTTCACACACTGACCTTATAGCCTTTCAAACTTCATTATACCTTGCTCCCATTCTGCACTGTGCAGTCCAGCCATTTTATTGTTGAGGTGATGGAGAATAATCAGAATTTCTTGAATAGGGGAGTGACATGATAAAGATATGATTAAAATTTAAAATTAAAGAAGTTATGAGGAGGAAGGATTAGTATGGGGATAGATTGATTGTTAATAACAGGTGCTACTATTGTAATTATAATTTAGAGCTAGTTGGTGCAGTAGATAGAGTAGAAAGCTTTGAGCTAGGAAGATCTGAGTTCAAATCAAGGTGCAAACACTTAATAGTTGCATGTACCTGGGCAAGTCACTTAACCCATATTTGCCTCAGTTCCTCATATGTAAAATGAGGAGAAGGAAATGGCTAAGCAGTTAGTATCTTACTCAAGAAAACTCAATGGTGGAAAAAATGCTGTTCTAGAGTCAGGAAGAACCAAATTCAAATCCAGCCTGGGCAAGTCACTTAACCCCAGTCTTTCATCTGTAAAATGATCTATAGAAGGGAATAGTAAACCAATCTAATACTTTTGCCAAGAAAAATGTGAAGATCTGACAATAAATTGAGTATATTGAATGAGGAACTGAGTAGTTTAGGATGACACAGAGATTTTCTGCCTGGGAAGTTTGGAAGAGAGGTGGTTTTGGGGAAAGATGAATGTTATTTTGAACATTTTGAGTTCCTATAGAGGCATCTGTTTTGCTATTGAGCTATAATGTGGTACTGGATCTCAGGAGAAAGTCTAGGGATAGGTATATAGATTTAGTAGTTATCTGAATAGAGATGATACTTAAAGCCATGACAGTTAATGAGGTTAGCAAATAGATGATAGAAAAAGGGAAGAGAATAGGCACAGGCAAAGTCTTGGAATACGCCCAAAGTTAGGGAATGTGGTATAGATGATGAATTAACAAAGGAGACTGTGTAAGCATGAGAAGAACCAGGAGAAGGCTATACCAGAAAAGCCTAGAGAAAAGATAATATCAAGGACAAGAAAGTGTCAAATTCTGTAGAGAGGTCAATAAGAATGTGAACTGAGAAAGAACACCAGTTCTGGCAATTATATGACCAATGGAAAGTGTCAAATTCTACAGAAAGTTCAATAAGAATGAGGACTGAGAAAGAACACCAGTTCTGGCAATCATGTGATCAATAGTAATTTTTACAAGAAAAAAAAGTTCAGTGAAGAGATTAGACAGAAAGCCAGACTGAAAAATAAGTGAGAGGAGAGAAAGTGAAAATAATAAAGGTAAGCTTGTTTGTCTGGGAGTTTTGGTTCTGAAAGAGAGGAGAAATGTAGGTAGAACAGCAATTTGAAGAAATGGCAGATTTTAGGGAAGAACTTTTAAGGATGAAGACAGGATTGTTTCTAGGTGACAGGGAAGGAAACTCCTAGTAGAAGGCAAGGTTGAAGATGGGAGTGAAAGAAAGGATATCTATATATCTATATCTATATCTATATATATAGATATATCTATATATATATCTATATCTATCTATCTATCTATCTATCTATCTATCTATCTATCTATCTATATATATATATATATATATAGAGAGAGAGAGAGACAGAGAGAGAGAGAGAGACAGAGAGACAGAGAGAGAGAGAGAGAGAGAGACAGAGAGAGAGACAGAGAGAGACAGAGAGAGACAGAGAGACAGAGAGACAGAGAGAGAAAGAGAGAGAGAGAGAGAGAGAGAGAGAGAGAGAGAGAGAGAGAGAGAGAGAGAGAGAGAGAGAAAGACAGAGAAAGAGAAAGAGAGAGAGATGCAATTAGTTAGTAAAATGAGAAAGGATGAAAGGTACATGTATGAGGATTGGCCTTGGCAGAGTTTTATACAGAGAAAAAGGAGTTCATAAGATGGTCTTTGTATTCTAATATGAATTATGGGCAAGGTCCTCATCTGAAAAGGGGAGGGGGCAAAGTAAAGTGGGAGATTTAGGGAGAGAAAAGGAAATTTGAAGAAAATCAATTAAAGAGGGCTCATGTTAAGATAAATTTGTAGAGGACCCAGTTAGCTTTCTTATATGACTTCTACCAACTCAGTTCAACAGCAAGTATGTAGCAGTAGAGGAGCTTCATGGTAAAAGTATTCCATGGCTGGAATTTATAAAATATGAGATATGATAAGGAAGCAAGGGATTTGATAGTAGAAGTAAGTATGGAATTGAAATGACTAACTATAGACTAAAATTGAGAAGGGAGGAATGTGAAGTAAGAGCAGGGGTGATGCTTGAGAAAGCACTTAGAAAACATTATTGTCTGAAAGAGTTGACTTGGAGGATTAAGGGCTTAAGTAATTTGTCTAGAGACACATGGATAATATTTCAAGTTCTCAAATCCAATTCTTCCTGATTCTGAAATCCAGTTTTCTATTTACTACTTTACACTTAAGTATGAATATTGCATTTTTATTAGTCTATTTTGTCTTAAAAATGCATGGTAGATAATACAAATTAATGAAATGAGTAAAGATAGATGTTAGTGTGTACTCTAATAAGATCTAGACGCTGATTTAGCTGGGTTCTTTTCTTTATTTTAGGAAAAGAACAGTTGGCAGAAATGAGGAAATACTCCTTAAATGAGTGGAATATTTGTGTAAACTTCTCCTTAAAGAAGAAATGACTGTGAATCAGGGAATCTCAGAGCTGGAAGGAAACTTAGCTGCTAAGAATTCTTTTTACAATATCCCTTATGTGTTGTCATCCAAAGGCTATTGCCTTCTGTGACTTTTTTTTTAATTTCTTAAATATGAAGAAGTTTTTCTCAGATGGAGCCTAAATATGTCTCTCTAAGAGTATCTGAATTCCTTACTGTCCTGTCAGTTATTGAAAAAACTTTGAGAAAGTGATAATATCCTTCCTTATTCTTGTAACCACTCCCAAATCTTGTTTTTAAAATTTCTTTTAACTAATCCTTATGTGACATCATCACCAGTCCTTTCATTGAACCGGTTAATTCTTTTGAACATGTTCCAATTTGTCAACATCCTTCATAAAATGTGAATAAAGTTATCCAGATATGGTCTGAATAGGGCAGAAGATGATGAGAGCACCTCTAAAGACACTATTAATGTCTAAAGTCATGTGATCTTTTTATTTAGTCTTGTCCCATTGTTGTTCATATGAAATCTGTAGTCAACTTCCTCTTTCTCTAGCCCACAAATCCCTCCCTATCCCTTTCTTTTAATAGTAATTGCTGCCTCTGATAGGCTGAGTCAAGGATTCTATGAAAAAGAGGTACCTTAGAGCTTAACTAGACAGGTATTTGAATAGAAGACTAGTTCAAGCTTAACAGGATATTTGCATTTAACCTATACTATTGTTGTTGTTAGACAAGGGATCAGATTTGTGAGTTCATGGAACTCTCAAGGTCATAGACAGAATTCTGACTGTGATCTTATCAATATGGAAATTCTCTCCATCAACTCAAATAGAAAGAGTCAGAGATACACAGAGAGAGAGATAGAGAGAGAGATGGAAAAAGAGACAGGGAAAGAGATAGAGACAGAGAGACAGAGACAATGAGAGAAAGAGAGAGAATAAATTGGAGCTGTACAATAAATATTTTTCTTGGTTTCCAATTCAAAAAGAGAGAAAGAAATCTTCAATTAACTTAGGCATCTGTTTAAATTGAGACATAAACCTGAATAAATAGAAAATTTTATATTGTATTTGCTCCTTTAAGTTTAGTTAATATAACTGAAAGTTCATAACCTTGAAATACAGATAGAAAAGTGAAAGGAACAAATAATATAATAACTTCCTATTTCTGGATGAATTGTCTGGTACAAGATGAAGCCCTGTTCATCCCAAGAAAAAGACTTGTATCACATTCACAAAAGTTGCACTTATTGATTAAGAAACATTGATTTAGAGCTAGAAGGAATATTATAGACTATTTAGCTTAGTCTTTCCATTTTACAGAAGAGGAAACAGAGTTGAAGAGACTAAGTGACTTGACTAAGTGTCTTGTTCAAGATAACAAAAAGTCAGGCAGAAACAGCAGAAACTGTTTAAATGGAAGTCATTAGATTCTAAATCCAATAAACTCTTTCCTTTGTACCACACACAGAACAAAAGGAATGTTAAGTTCTTTATCTTTGTACCCTGCTCACTTTAATCAGTGCCTTATTTACATTAGGTAAATGGTTATTATGGCTTAGATGTATCATCTAGGTAACTCATACCTAACCAAGATTCAAATTCAGGTCTTCTGGCTTTATATTTACTATATTGGATAATTTCTTTTTTAGAGATATTTCCCTGGGTCAGGCTTTACTTAAAGGAAAAAAAAAGTAAAATAAATATTATTTGATCCTTCTGCTGAGATCTACTTCTGCTTGACCAGCCTTCTGTGAATAGTCTGAGACAGATGGGATGTATCAAAGGTCCCCTACCAATTTCCTGGACCATAACAGCTGATGAGATGTTGGGGATTCCTGAGACTGGGACTCTGGAAATTTGAGTTCTTATCCTAATTCTTCCAATTGATGAACCATATAACTGGGAAAATTTCTGAGCCTCAGTTTCTAGCTCTGGCATTTTATAAATGTAATTTTATAACTTTGTGCTGTAAAGGGATCCTGGAGTGTGGTTGAAAGTAAATACTGTATGTCCACCAGAGGGCACTCAAAACTGGATGTAACTGCAAAAACCTAGACAAACATTTTAAGAAAATAAAATAAAATAAAAAGACAAATCAAGCTTTCCTGAGACAGGTTCAGTATAAATTAGCAAAACTTGAGTAATAATACTGTCATCTGGGGATAGTCTTAATCTACTCACAATGAAATGTAATTCACCATCAGGCAGCAGCACCGTGCCCTAGGCTATGTTATTAATAAAAGGGCATGTTTCAAAGAACCCAGACTTTAATCTCAGGGCTTTTTCCAGCTTCCTCTTGTGAGCTGAGCACAATGAACAAAGGCAGTCGTATTATGTTTTAAGGGAGATTTTGTTTGTAAACAACCAGTGGTAATAGGCATTGTTAGAAAGACCCTTAATTAAAAAAAAAAAAAAAAATCAGTACAGGACCTCTAAATGGTGAGCTTCCCTACAATATTTAAAATGTAATTCATTTTATAGAAATTTGATTAACAGGCACACCGGTTGAACATAATGGGTTTTTGGATTGAGAATTTGTGCCTGTTATTATTTTTATTTAGTTATTAGAATTTCCAGGCTAAATAAGCTTCATCATAGTCAAAGGGGGTCATTTTATTCTCCTACACACATTTCTCTCACTGGAAATTTTCATTGGGTCATTGTGCCTTTAGTCAGTCACCTCCAATCTTGAGATTTACATGACCTTTGAAAAAATCATAGAATTTAAAAACTGAAAGGGTTCATTGAGATCATCTTGTTCTACTCTCTCATTTACAAGTTGGGAGAACAGAGGTCTAAAGAGGAAAGCATTAGTTCAAGACTACATAGTTGTTTGATGCCACATTGGAACTAAAATTCACACCACTCTGCCTCCCTTTTTCTAATTACTATATTATTAATAATATTAGAGTCAGCTGGATATTGCAGTGAGTAGAGTGATGGACCTTGATTTCAGGTAGATCTGGATTCAAATTTGCACTCAGACAGCTGTGTGATATTGGGCAAATTGGATAATCTCTACTTCAGTTTTCTCGTGTGTAAAATGGGGATAATTTATCTCTCAATGCTGGGAGGATAACATGAGATAAAATTTATAAAGCACTTTACAAATAAAGTGTTATTATTATTGTTGCTTAACTATTCCTTGCCTCAGTTTTCTCATCTATAAAATAAGAATAAAAAATATAAGAAAAATAAGAAAAAATAAAATAGTGTTTGCCACCTTGAGTTGTTGTATAGGTTAAATGAGATAATATATGCAAAGTGCTTTGCAAATATAAATGCTAAATAATATTATGCTTCTGGATATGAACTAGAAATACCAGATGTTTGTTAAGGGGAAAAAATGGATCAAAAAATGCCATTATCCTAGTAAAACTATTTTTTTCCTAAGTAGAAGGGATTTTTTTTTAAATATTTGTTAGTTGATAGGAAATTTTCCAGTCTCCTTATTTTCAGTTTTCTGAATTGTACATATTGACCAAATCTCTTTGTGGTTGTGTGTGAGTTTGTTTTGGGTCTATCCTACACAAGAGTGACAAAGAAAATGGAGTTACTTTGCCATTATTAGAGGAAATGCTTTAATTAGCATGTGGGTGGGAGAGTGATTGCAATAACAATGAAATGATACACAAACAACAGTGATTATGTATAAAGTTCTATGCATGCAATATCTCACTGCATCACAGCATCTAAGAACTAATTTAAAAAAATATTTCAGAAGTGTACTCAATTCAGCTAAAAAGTTCAAATTCTCTCTATTGACAAGTTCTCAGCTATCCTCTCTCTACTTTGGAACCTCTAGTGACCAGGACTTCATTTTTGTTTGAGTCGGCCCATTCTTCTTTTCCATAGTCATTGTTTGGGTCCTGATTGATTCAGATAGAATGCAGAAATTGGGCTAAGAAAATTGCTACCTAGTCTTAATCACTGAATGGGTGTGGCCTTTGTCAGACAGAGACCTGTTGAAGACCTTAGCTTAAAAAGACCAAGATCTCCCATTTCATCCAGAGCCACTTCAGTCATCTTGATCTATATCTTCCCAGTGGACCCAGATGGGTCTGGAAGGGAAAGTGAGGCAGGTGACCTTGCATAGCCCTCCCTCACTTAAATCCAATTCACTTACATGACTTACAATTTCATCTCCCTAATGTCATGGTCCTCTTTGAGAATGAAGGACAAACAACAAGAAGTTCAAATTACTAAGAAATTTTTCCTTCTATTGAACCTAAATCTGCCTCCTTGCAGTTCTCTCCCACCCATTGCTCTGAAATCTTCCTTCTGGGACCAAGAAGGACTAATCTAATCTATTCTTGCACATGCCAGTCATTTATTTCCTTTTTGACCCTCAATACTTTGGGATTGCACGATTGATAGCAGTTTCAAGCATTATTGTCTCATTTTGCAAATGACAAAATGGGCACAATAAGTTTAAGTGACTTGTCTAGGTCACATAGCAGTCACAGAGCTTTGACTTAGATAGAAGTCTTTTGTTTCCAGGGACAGAACCTTTTCCATTGAGCCACACATCCACAAGCTGCAAGTCCAGCTATGATATCTTACCATAGGTAAAGTAGGCCACTTCTGGGGGAAGTGTAACATTGTTGAGGTTATCATCCTGTACATATTGATCCACATACATCTGGGCTTCACTGGCTTTTAGGAAAGCCATGAACCTTGCTGTGAATGAAGCCACAAAAATGGACAGCATCCCAAAATCCAGAAGATTCCATAGGTGCATGACATATTCTCTAGGTCCTTCTTCCCATATCTCCTTGCATTCAGACCAGATCATCCCTAAAGGAAAAATTATTTACACAGAATTAAAAGTTCATTTTCAATTTTAAATTTTCTTGATGATTAGGAGACAAAAGTATATTTTGGGGCTATATAAGGTTGTTAAAATATTCCCAATCTCTTCTCCAAAGCATCGTTTTAAAATAAGAAACGTCTTTAATTAGTTACAAGAAATATGAAGTATAGAATACAAGAAAATTCCACATCTAAACCATCTCACAAAGATGAGGATCAAGCTTGTTGATGAATATAAGAAAATATAGATATGGTTTACTTTGTGATTCTACACATAAAATGTTGTCAATGAGAGAAACCTTAAAGACCTTAAATTAGCTCTAATTATACTTCTTTTGTTAAAATTAAAATACTGTATGCCAGGGATTAAAATTTTAATTCCAATTGGAAAGTTTAAAAGTGGATAATACATAGAGAAAACTAAACGTATTAGCCCTATAAAGTGCTTTATTTGGGAAAGAGAATGCTTCCTTGGGACTCATATTTTATATCACATTACACTTAGTTTATTCCAAGTGTTTTAAGAATTGTCACTAGGAAGAAAGATTAGACTCATTTTTTTTCCTGACCCTGGAGGAAAGAACCAGGAGAAGTTTATAAAAGCTTCAGGAAGGCTTAAAATAAAGAAGAACTTACTAATAACAACAGAGTCATAAAAAATCACCTGAAAAAAGTGAGTTTTTCTTCATTTGAAGTGTTTAAGAAGAAACTGGGTGATTACTTATTAGGGTTATTAGAAACAGGGACTTCTCAGAGGATTTGGATTGGTCAGGTCTTTTTCTATTCTAACAGCATTTAATGATAACTTGTATTTTCATAGTTCTTTGAGGTTTGCAAAGCACTTTTTACAAGTACTATGTCATTTGATACACACAACAATTCTGGGTGATGGCATTATCTGTATTTTACAGATAAGGGAAAGCAAAACTAGCAAGTATCTAAAGCAGTTTCTAAGATTCTGTTTCTGCTTCTTAGTAGGTTCTCCCAGTCTCAATTTCTTTTATAGCAACATACTCATTGGCTGCTTTATTTACAATATGGAATATTAATCCTTCTCAAAGATGTTGGGTTTAAAATCTTGCTGGAGACAATGTAGAAAAAAAAAACTTTTTTTTTTTAAATGTAGCATATGAATCTAAGAGAAATAACAGAGTAACAAAAGAAAGCCGGACTTGGAGTCACAAGATGTGGGTTCATGTTTTGCCTGACCTGGTCAAGGTCAGGTTACATGATTTTAGGTTAGTCAATTATTCTCCTTAAACAAAGTCAGTTGTTCCATTTTATTTAATAAGTTGCATTTTCCTTATATGTCCAATAGAGATGATGACAACTGTTATACTCCCTACCTCACAAGGTTGTTGTGAAATTTACAAGCAGCATTTATTAATCCCCTATTATATTCCAAGCACTGTTCCAGAGCTCTGAGGAGAGATACAAAAACAAAAATGGAGTAGTCCTTGTCATTAGGGACTATATTCAGATAGTTTACCTGCTATCTGACAACACTTTGTAAATTGAAGAAACAAATTTCAGATTCAACATTACAATATCTACAATTTGTTAGGACCTCAGTAGAGGCCTTTAAAGGCCAGCAAATTGAATTCTTGCATTGAAACTGTCTCTGCCTGATTTTCAGGAGCAACAAATTCACTAACTTCTCCTACCATCTAAAGAAATTTGTGAAATCTTCTCTGCTACCCTTGGGGACAACCAACAGACCTCTCTGACAGTAATTCCAGTGTGTGCTTGGCATGAATCAGTTATTGATTAATAGATGCTTCTTTCCTCTCTTCAGGTCTTTCCTTTTCACACAAAGATGGGTCATTTTTGAAAAGCTTTCATTATCCAACAGTTTCCAAGGAGAAAAATAATCGTGAGTCTCTTGTTTGGTGAAAGAACACTACTTTTGCTTTTAAACAACCTCTGAAATGTGTCTGTGTATAGAAAAATAGCAACTGGTCCTAGAAGCTGCATAATTGAAATCACTAGGAATAACATTTATTGAAAAGAAATCACACTCCCAAAGTGATGTCTAATTGCTCCACCTTATTCCCAAACTTATTCCCAAAACTATGGCATTTTCTTGGAATCACTATTAACTTCCAAGCATCCATATAATTGGCATGCATTCAAAGTCAACAGAAAGTAAACCTGGCTCCATCTATCACATTTGGAAGATAAGGTGAATTGGTTAAAAAAACTATCAATTAGAATTGCAAATCATTTTTTGAAAATAGACAGTTCAAGTTCATGACCAAGATAAATATACTTAGGAGATGTTCCTTCACAGTGCACAGAAAATTGCTTTCTCAGCTATCCAACTTCATATTGGTATTTAAAAAAATTAAATATTAACTAACCCAGCTTAATTTAAATTATTTCAAGACTGTAAATGAAAGGAACCCAGACCCCAGGGGCTGAGCAACAGGAATGTTTGAATGAAAAAATAAATGTGTGAAATTAAGTACTTTACTGAGTAAAATTAGCACCCCACTTACAAACAACCATAGGAAACCTCTGCCATTTCAGGGTTTCAGGTCAAAAATCTGTCCAAACAGCTGCCCAGCCTTCCTTCCTCCAGCTTATCAATCAGAGTGCCTCTAAATACTGAAGTAATGGTGACACAGCAGGGTAACAGATGCTGTGTACTCAAACAGCCTGGTGGGAAGGCAGTTAACCAGACCCTTGGCTTTATGTAGAAATTGCTGACAGTTTTAGACAGGCAGTATCAAAAGACTGAAGTTCTCTGACCATTCACTAGAGCAAATTGCTCAAGCATGGACAGGGAATGGAAAGGACTAAGAAGTCTGAGGGGCAGTAAGCAATGAGTGTTAGAATGGAAAGGAAAACAGAATCAAGTAATATATTTATTTTCTACTATCATACAAAATGTCATTTGAACTCAGTGGGAACTGTATATATGCACAGTGTTTAACTAGGTAGAATCATGGTTGGAAATGAGCATGACATGAATTTGTGCAGAAAAAGTATTTTCAATATGCTTATAAAATAGCACAAAAGATTTTAATAGGTAAATTACCTCCTCTTCCATAATACTTTGCATGATTTCCATCAGATCTCACAGATTTAAAGCTAGTAGAATTTTCAGTCTTCTATTCTAACTTTTTAGAATAGTTCATTTTCTATTTTACAGAATAAATATTTTACATTTTACAGATGAGGAAACTGAGATGCAAAGAATCATCTAGCCTTAGATCATACAGATGATGTGACATTTGGATCCATATAATCTATTTCTAAATTCATCACTATGGCCCCTATTTTATAATTCACAAAGTAAGATTTATGAAGAACATGAAGCACATGAAATTCTCATATTAAGTTAGAACTAGGTATTCACAAGTGAAAAGGTATGTTGGGGGGAGAAAATGCTTCTGGAAAGGTCACCTTCAGGGGAGATTCAAGGATCAGGGTAAGACAGTACCTTATTTACCCCAATCCACCATCTGGTAGCTACCCTATTTAAGTAAAGATTTGTGCTAAATAGATACCAAAAGAAGGTGCAGATAATGGATAGAGAGATGGAGAGTCTAAAGGTCTAGTTTAGTTCCTATAGTTTAGGTCCTATATCAGGGGAATATGCTGGCAATGTGACTCTAGGCATTTGCTTAAAAAAATTTGCTGGGCACTTAACTTCTCAATGCCCCAGATAATTCTCCGAGACCAAAAAATGCAGCAAGGGTTCTGATCTGCTAAGATGAGAAACAAAAGAACAAACCCTAAGCCAAGTACCAAATTCTGTTGTTTCCATATGCTAAAGGACTTCAAATCCTGCTTCCTGCATGTGGAGTCCTGGGACAAAATCCTGATTATCTTAGTTCAGCACAGATTATTTTAAGGGACAATCTCACAATAAAATGGGTTGCATTTTATTTCTTACTGATGAATTCAGGTACACCAGTAATCTTCTTTAATATAATCCAATACTGTGGGACCATGTAATAGTGGAAAATGATTTTTGACTAAACTCATTTTAACATGTCTGATGCACATTAGGATTTCTCAGCTCATAGCATATATATATACATTTACAAATATAGAGCATAAATATATTTTTAAATGCTTATTGTATATTTGAAAATGAATAGTTTCAAATTGATCTTCACAAGAAGTGATTCATTTTTCAAATCAGAAATTATCTTTGGCTTTTATGAAATATTTTTGACTGGACCTATGATTTTACTGTTATGAAGAACTACAAGCGAAGAAATCTCCTCTACTGATGCAGACAGACATTCATTCTATACTACAAGCTCTTTTTCTATTAAATTGGGAGCTTCTAGAGGACAGAGACTTTTTTTTGGCATTTTTTTGTGTCCCAGTGCCCAGCACAGTGATGGGCACACACACACACACACACACACACACACACACACACACACACACACACACATATATATATATATAGAGAGAGAGAGAGAGAGAGAGCTTATAAAAAGAAGCTGAAAGAGGTGGGAGTAAGGGTGGAAGTAGAGTACCCAGCAAGGGGATTATATTGAAATTCTGCAGCTAAGGTAGGAAATAATCTGAGGTTTGAGTTTCAAAGCTTATTTCATTTTGAAGAATGGTGAGTTTCTAGAGATTATGAAATCCAGAAGATCAGTAGGATAGGAAAAAGGGTTAAATGACTTGCCTAGAGTTACACGGTCAAGCTATTGTAGAGATGGACTTGAGGACTTCCTGCCTCAGAGGTCAGCTGTTTAACTTTCTACTGTTTTAAAAATTTAATATATTTCAATCTTTGATGTCTTATGATTCCAACATATAATCTGCAGGATTTTATTTTCATTTTTCTTTTTATTCTGTTGTCTTATCTTTGTGCATGCCTCTGCTTCTCTCCAACTCCACAATTCCATCAAAAATTCTCTTTATGGAAATGTTTTTGTGACATCTCTTCCCTGCCTGCCTCTGTTCCAGGATGGAGGGAAGAGATTGGGAGGCTTAGTATTCAATTTTTACAAAGGAACCAGACACACTGGGAATAAAATTGATTATTGGGAAAGCAAATCACATTCTGTGTTTCTAAAAAGCTGCTCACAGCAGATTGTTAAGAAGCTTTAAGTGGATCCTGTGATGACATTGTTCTGGGCTAAGGAGACACAGGCACAACTAAGGCTTCATATTTTGTATTAATCTTCCTCCTCCTCTTTTCCCCTGTCAAATGAAACAGTGAGCTCTGTAGTCAAAGCAATCCATAAATTTCAGTCCATAAACACATAAATTAATGTGTTATATGTGAAGTTTATAATAAATCATACTAATTTATAATTAATTATAATTGGTTTTCTTAATAGACACAAAGAAAGTTAGAGGTGGAAGCATCCTTCGAGAGCATATGGTCCAACCTTCTCTTTTCTTTGAAGGTCAGACAGTCCCTGAGAGATAAAATGTGTTCAACATCTATCACAGTGCCATCTACAAGATTGAGCACAGAACCTGGAACCTAGTGAATTGAACCAAATTAAATCAAATGAATTACCACATGATGGAAGAACCAGAACCAGGTTGAAACCTTCTGACTACCCATCAGTGCCCCACATATACATTTAAGTACTTAGCACAAGGCCAGGCACATAAGAGATGTCTAATAAATATTTATTGATTGATTGATTACATAGCATTAAACACAAGTTTGGTCATAAATGAAATAGGAAGAATAGAATTGGGGAGACTTGGATTCCAGCTTAGCTTCTGACAAATACTGACTGTGGAGACTTAGTAAAATCACTTAACTCTTCAGTTCTCCAGGCAAAATCTGTAAGACAACAAACTGTAGACCACCTGCTGATCTAGACTGAGAAAGGGTTCCTTCCCTAGAATTCCCTATTCCAAAGTTATCACATATTCAAACTAAAGAAACTCCCCTTTCCCCCTGCTCCGACCAATTTTCTTGTTTATCAAAATTTCAGAACTTGGGTATCCATTTGAGGAAATAATTTCATGTTTTGTATAAGAAAGGATCTGGAGGGATTTCTATCAAAAAATTTCATTTTCATGGGTGATCAACTAAAATTCAGTGCAGAAGAGTATTTGCAATCCAACTACTAAAACGCTTCCAGAAAAGGAGTGTTCCCACACATTATGCTCAGGGCTTTGTCTACAGCTGGCATGCCAAATTAATGTGCTGCATTAAAAGAACCACCCCCAAACCTCTGTCTAAAAGCACCGGAAGACTCAGTGAATCAAACAAGCTAAGCAAATGGAAGGAGTGCCGGGTGAATTCAAGTCTTTTCTAAGGTTCTGGGATTTTCACAAAAGATATATATGCTACCCATGGACATCTCTATCCATTAGCAAACAGTAAGGTGCTGTAATGAGCAACCTCTGACACATACTAGCATTAAGACCCTGTGCAATCACTTAACCTTAAGTGTTCTAGACAGATCATTCTGTATTGCAGAAATGGTGCTATAATACAGGGATAGTAGAGGAAGTTCTTCACTGAGAGTTACTGATGCTAAAAAAATCAAAGGTCCATTCCCTAGCTAGCCTTTTAACTATGGTGCAGGCATTGTGAATACAAACATAAAAGTGTATAGTCCCTGGCCTCAGAGAACTTCCATTTTTTCTAATCTTTCAAATCCAATTTGAAACTTTGCTGCTGAATTTTATGTGATGATGGACAAGTTATTCAACATTTTTTAACCTTTGGTAAAATGGAAATAAAAGAGCTCTGGTATTTGTCCCATAGTCATATTATAAGGTCAAAGTAGATAATGAATATAAACTGTAATGCATTTTTATTAATATCATTTGTTTTTATTTTCAGTCAATGCTATTTTTCAGGGATTATTATCAACATGTAAAAGAGTTTGCTTTTGTTCAAAATCTCCTCATCTGTAGAAGGGTTAATATCAGAATGTTTAACTATTTGCATGATACAATGCTCTAACAAATGTGGGCATTGACAAGCATGGTATAGGTGCAATCATCTTCATTGGATCTTAGATTTTCCCAGAATCATAGAATTTTCAAGTTGGAAGAGATCTTAGAAATTACTTAGTCTTAGCTCTATTTTGTAGCTGGAAAGATGGAGGGAAGAATAACAATCCCAAAGCCACATAGTGAGTTAGTAGGTGTCAGTCTTTTGACTCTGTTCCACGCTCATTCTGCTATAATTTGAATCATACAATAGATCAATTGATGATTAACTGTTTTGATTTATAATTTTCTGTTTCACTCATTCGTCTTGAAAATACATTATAAACCTTAAAGCAAGCAAGTAGCAAAGCATAGACTAGAATTCAAGCTTTCGATTTCCTGGTCCAGTGCTTTTTCTATTAAATCAGGCTGCTTCCTATGTATTGACAGCATCACATTATATTGGAGGTGGTAGGAATCATAGCTTTAGAAACAGGAGGAACCACTGATTGATAAGATCTATTGACCCAGAGGAGTGGAGAGAAGAAGAAAGGAAGAGAGGAGAAGAGAGAAGAGAGAGAAGAGTCATATTTACTTTAGAGTAGAGATTCTTAATTTGGATTCTATGAATATGTTCAATTTTTTATTACCACATTTTAGTATAATAGATTTCATTTATAACACTATGCTTCTATTTTAGGTATTTCATTTTTTTTTCTTAGAAAGAGTCCATATACTTTATCAGTGTGCAAAATGCAATCATAAAACAAAAAAAAATTTAAGAACCCTTCTTTTGGAGATAGAAAACAGCAACAAATTGTGAAGAATATGATCCTTGCTTCTTGAAGAAAAATAATTCTATGAAGTTCAATGTCCAAGCTTCAAAGGAGTAAAGAACACGTGGTTCTGGAGTTATTTCCACAGATTACTATAAGGACACTGAGTCTATAAGTAAGTTGAAAGGGTAACAGTCCTCTTCTCTACTTCCCTTGTCTCTAGGCATGAGACGGACATTCCCAGCTTAATGTTTAAGGCCCTTCATAATATGGTCTCCCTGATGTTACCCAAACTTGTTTTCTTAATGTTTCTAATTTACCTTCTCTATTTTAGCTAGGCTGCCCTACTAATTCAGGTATCACACAGACAAATTTCAGGACCATAATTCCTTCCCACCTTACCTCAGTGGTGGGACATTTTTCTTTGAAGCAACATTATTTTGATCAAATCAATGTCTTAAATTTCTCTAAAGTTTCTCCACTGTACGCTAATAATGATAATAAAAATAAATAACAATAATTGACATTTATATCTTATGCTATTAGTGCTAATGTGGAGGACTGGTAGAATCAATGTGGAAATGATAGAATCAAAGAAGAAACTTGATTTACTAAGTTCTTATAAGAAGTAAATTACATAAATAATATTTATGCTCAGTTCCTCTGACTTTTCATAATACATAGATCAACACCCCACTGGAGGCCTGAGAGGAAGAGGCCACAAGGAGATTTTCTTACCATCCCAGTCTATCCTATATCTGCTTTCAATTAAGAGCTCACTTTCTGCCCAACTTGCCCATATCTTCTTTCTCTTTCTGGGAAGACTTTTTTTCTTCTGGCTGGAGAACTCTATCTCTTCCCTATCCCTATACCCTAGGGAGGACTCTGGCACACTCTCTTCATTTCAGTCTAAGACATCTTCCAAATTTCCCCAGAGTGATTGGAGATGTCCATGCAGTTTCTTGATTCAGAGTAGACATGATTGCTCAATGAAAAAGAAGTCATGAACTATAGTATCTCCAGGAAGGTCCACAAGCCTTATCATTTCTCCTGTTATGAAGCCTAAGAAACATTGGACCTCATGTGTATTATCTTTCCTAATTAAATTATGAACTCCTTGAGAGCAGGGACTGTCTGACTTTTCTATTTGCATCTCCTATGTTTTGGCACCTAGTGAATGCTTAATAAATATTTTTTCATTCACTTATAAGTAGCTTTCTGGTTTAGGAAGCACTTTATATCTGATATCTCATTAGAACCTCATAGAAAGTATAGGAGGCAAGTGCTGCAAGTATTATAATCTTCATTTTACAGATGAGGAAATTGGGCCTGAGACAGGTTAAGTGACTTTCCTATAGCACCAAATTCTAATTTCTGTTTTTTCTTACTCTGAAGCCAACACTTTATCCATTAAGCTTCTTAGAACTATTGCAGGCTTTGAGATCATTTTCAGTTTAGGTGGGGAATTTCCTATTCACATTGATGGGTTTACATTGTAGAAAACCTTTCTTTAGGAATTTGGTTATATTTTCCTCTGGAGGATGTAGGAATACCTATTGATAGTGCTATTGAGAGGATTGTCAAGGGACACTTCCTTAAGGGTGAGGATAGCTTAAATATTATAAATTAGATATAAGTTGATTGAATGACTTGGATTGTTGTAGGAAAGGGAATTCCTTTATGCTAGGTTAATGAAAAGAAGCTTTGTGACAAAATCAATCTCTCCTCTCCCTCTTCCCTCCATTCTTTTTTTGAGAAATCCAGAGCTAGAGAGAGAGCGCATCTGACCAGGCAGAATCATGACCTGACAATTAAACCTGGAGGAGCTTTCTAAGCACAAATATGGAACCCCATTCTCTGCTTAAGACATGGCGGCAGCAGTGGAGTAGTGGAGTTCTTGGATCTGGAATCCCTACACTTTGCATGTCCAGACCTTATCTTCTGGAAGCAGAGGTACAGACAGAGTTGTATAACAATAATATGTGCTTTCCAACAAGCATTCCTAGAGAGGTTGGACTCCCCTCAGGACTGCTTCTTCAGTGACCTCAACTATAAGCTATGATATGTAATGTTCTATGAAAGGATAATAGATCTTAAGCTGGAAGGGAGCTCCAATATCATTAATCCATCACTTTCATTTTACAGGTGAGAAAACTGAGAACCATTGAAGTTAAAAGTTCACACAGGCTGTTTAAAGTGGCAGAGCATGGGTGTGAACCAAGACTGTCTGGTTCCAAAGCTAGCTAGCTTTGTGGGGAGAAGGGGTTCCCAGAAGATCTTCGAGGTTAACTCCACCTGTATTTATCACTACTGTATTTAGCACCTATTTCAGAGTGACTTCCTTGCAACTCTTGAAATTAATCTTCCAATGAGAAAAGGAGGAGTTTCTGGGCAATGCCAACCTTCATGGTGGTAGTGATAGGTGGGGAATGAGGATGCTTTATGTAATCCCTGGTATTGGAAGAGGAACAAGAGACGAGGTTGAATATGAGGAGTAGGACTTGGCTATCATTTGTTAGTATAAGTTATTTGGACAGGGTAGTGTAAAAAGACAGGAGGCAGGTATACATATATGGGGTAAAACATCTGAGATATCAGAAATTTTCCCTTCTTAAGCAACTCCAAATTTATTTTCCTTTCAAGGATAATTTAAATCAAAAAGTGCTGCTAGGGGTCTGAGGTATAAAATCCTTGGGGATAGTTGGGAGTTGGTATTCACTAGAGAGGGGACTATTAAAAAGCTACTTTAATATGTATGTAGATAAATAGATAATACATACATGCAATCCCTTCCTTCCTTCCTTCCTTCCTTCCTTCCTTCCTTCCTTCCTTCCTTCCTTCCTTCCTTCCTTCCTTCCTTCCTTCCTTCCTTCTTTCCTTCCTTACTTCCTTTTTTCCTTTCTTTCATCTATCTGTGGAGTGAAATCAGTGTCATCCTGTATCCAATATCAATACTTTGTTAAGCTTACATAGATCTTGGAAATATTTGTGGTGAACTAGATGTGAACTACATTTGAAATAAAGGTCCAGAAGAAATTCTGAATGTGAACAACACAAACCAAAAGGACATTGTAGGGGTAGGGGAGGGCTGATCTGTATAAGTATAGAGAGCTATGCCCACTCAGACACAGGTGATATCTGTTAACTTCTAAGGATTGTGGATTTTTAATAACTTCTGTAATTGTGATAAGCCAGGGTAGTACTGTCTTTGTCATTCTTCCACCAGACATTGCTAAGGACATCAGGACACTAGAGATGGATATCTGGTGTTTTCAGAGGCAGGATACGAATACAAGTCTTTCTTATTCCAAGCCCAGGACTGTTATGGGCCAGAACTTGAAACAAGGTGCTAAGTCACTGGAATTGGTAGAGACAATGATTATGTACTTAGTACTTATTAGAGTTCACATCTTTAAGAGAGCATATATAAGGAGGAGCTCCCACAAGCCCACAGAAGCCCATAAGCTCACTCTCTTGGAGGCGGAGTCAGATTTATTCCATATTCCATCTTTGTGCTGGATGGAGGCTTTGGAATCGGAGGGAGCTGGAGACTGAAGCTGGCAGAGCAAAGGACTAGCAGCAGGAGTTCTTGGAACCAAGGAGAGAAATAGCCCTCTAAGAAAGCTAACCGGGCCCCAGGAAAAGAGACAAGAATTTGAAGGAAACAATAAAGGATTTGGACTTTAACTCCTGGCTGCATCTGAGGTGATTATTACACTGAACTGAAACTAAGGCTGCTCCCAGAAATCTGCTCCCAGAGAACATTATATTTTAGAGAAGAACATTACACAGGACTCCATTCATTTTGTCATATTGCCTGTCTTTTTCTTTAAGCCTTATATTTCACTATTCCATCACCCAGAGTCTCCCCCTTGAGCCAGATCAGAATATTCTTCCTTTCCTATAATTGACCATGTACATGTATATTACAGTGGAATAAGCACTATACTTGTAGTCAAGAAGACATACACTGAATACCAATGATTAATTTAAACTTCTCTGGGCCTCAATTTCCTTATATGTAAAATGGGGTAATTGAAATAAATGGCTCCTAATGTGCCTACTAGCTCTAAAATTTATGATCATTCCTGTTTCAGGGCCTTTGTAAGAAAGGCACTTTAAAGATGCTTGAATCCAACTCCATTTCACAGATGAGGAGATAAATATAGATAATATAATTAATTTGCTGAGGGTTGTACAACTAGTAAATATCTAAAGCCTGATTTAAACCCAAGTCTTCCTGATCCCAAATCCAGTGTCCTAAATAGAGCAGAGGTGGTAAACACATAGTCAACAACATGCCCTACTGTGCCATTAAAATGTAATTGGGAAATATTTAATAAGATAAATGAAAATACAATAAAACACAGATAACATCATATTTAAAAACTAAGTTAATGTGTGGCCCACAGAGATTATTATATGTAGATTAATAGCTCAAATTTTTATTTGCGTTTGAAACACCTGTAGTAGAGGATGTTGTTTCTCCAAATGATTCTCATCCTGGCTGAAGTAACTTCTTAACTCTTTAAACCTATTCAAATGCTACCATTTGTCAAGCCTCAATTCCACTTCCACTTCCCCAGATACTCCATCACTCTATGAAACATCTTTCAGGAGCACTCTTGGACCACTTGTTTTGACATTAATCATCTTTGACATTAATCATATATTATGGTTTTGTTAATTGGTCCCATGGATATCTTCTTGCCACAATCAGTTTCTGTCATGTAGTGTATAATTTAACACATTTTTATGTATTATTTACACGTAGTATATAATTGTATACTGCATTATTCTGTCTAGTAATGACTTCAAATATGCTATCTTTATCTTCCCAAAGAAATTGTAAGTTACTTGAAGGCAGGGACTTGACATTAATAAATTCTTATCTTGTTTATTTCTCTATTAATACATCTCTATTAATAATCTGGAGATTGGGAAACATATATATATATATATGTATATATATATGTCATATTGTAATTGTCTTCCATTAAAGGAAACTGCCTTCCTATCTTTTCCTTTAGTGTAGGTGAAGAACACTCCCTGGCAAAGTAGAATGCCCAAATGTAGAGGATAACAATAGAAGATGGATTTTCTTTCTTACCTAAAACCCACTTCATGATAAGCATTTCTGTCCATGAGAATTGGGTGGTTTTTACTCTAAAGATCTGCTTTGGATAATCCGTGATGGTCTCATTAGGGAGGTTTTTAACACCTTCAAACCGGTCTGATGCATTCAGAACTAACAGTCCCAGGAAGATTGTGAAAGAGACTGCATGAGCCACAAACTTCATGAAAGGGCTCCTCAGGGTCCGTCCTAACTGGAAATAAAATATGAACAAGACAGATGATTAACTTGGAGGTGCCCTTTCCCTCTGGCACACTTTTCTTCACAAAAAGCTCAATCAGAGAATAATCCAGTTTGGACAATATATTAAAAGCTACAGACTGAAAATATATCCCATGACATCTTACCATGCCCATTTCCAGGTAATAGGATGATATATTTTTGACAGGCCTGATGCTTTTCTATTTCAGAAGGATTTACGGAATCATTGAGGAAAGGGGTTTTAAATAAAGTTTCAAATCGCCCCTATGTGATAGTTAATAACAGCACTGCTTCATTCAATTCCATGGACCTAAATTTCCCTACTTCTCTAATTCTTGATAGAATAGACAAAACTGTAACTAGAACTTCTGAAACCTAGAATAGAGACTGGGGTTTGAGGAGACAAATTGGTTAGAATTCTTCAATTTTGAGATCCAAGATCTCATTTGGGAGCAAAGTCTGTTCGCAGAAGTAAGGAGGGTATGAGAGGTAGAGAGCACAAATTACCTTGAAGCTGCTGTTGGGAGTGGAGCAGGTCAGAGTCTGATCAACAGACTTGGAGTCCACAGTTTGGGAATAGAGAAAATATTCCATACAGTAAATTTCTAATGGTTCCATTTATTATTACTAAATAAGTTCAAAGCCTAATTATTTCTACCTGTTGATGGAGTTAAAATATTGCTAACAACTTCTAAATTTTGGTATTTGAAAGTAAATTCCTGGTTGCACTATTGCAACTGCTTACTAGTTGTACCTATTAAATTTTATCATTTCTTACTAGCTAAAATAATGTAAAGTAGCCTATTTTATATTTGAGGGATAATTTGATAATTTAAAAAATCTTTTGGATTTTGAAGACTTTATAAGGTCTTTTTGTATTATTCTTATTCTGAAATAATCTAAAAGATTCCAGATTCTTCCTATATAGAAATCAGGGAGTTTGGATGAGAAATGACCTTCCTAATTAGGTAATTTTTAACATTGTGGTAAAAGACTAACTTTCTCTTTAGATCTCAGTTTATCTATCTATAAAAGGAGGACAGATGAAGTAATTCTCAAATGTCCTTGGAATTTTGATAGTCTACAAATATACTTTTTAAGATGGAGCAGGGTAGTACTTTGCTAGGACAAGCTAGGTGGTGCTATAGTGACATCTCTGTCTTTCTCTGTTTCTGTCTATCTGTCTCTCTGTCAACACCTCTGTCTGTCTCCGTCTCCATCTCTCTCCCTCTCCCTCTCCCTCTCCCTCTCCCTCTCCCTCTCCCTCTCCCTCTCCCTCTCCCTCTCCCTCTCCCTCTCCCTCTCCCTCTCCCTCTCCCTCTTCTTCCCTTCCTCCCTCCCTCTCTTTCTCTTTCTCTCTCTCTCTCTCTCTCTCTCTCTCTCTCTCTCTCTCTCTCTCTCTCTCTCTCTCTCTCTTCATCCAGTAGAAATGTTTCTTAAGGAAAGAATTATTTAACTTTTCATTTTGTATGCTCAGCCCTTAGGAAAATGCCTGACACATGTTAGATATCCAATAAATGGTTATTTATTGATTGGGTTATTCAGATATACAGTACCATGACAATATATGCCATGGGTGATAGATTATTGGTTCAGAAATGGATCAATAATAGGTGTTTCTTTGGGTTAAAATTGCTTCAATTAAGAATATGTTTAATATAACATTTATACAGCTAATGGATTGATAAATGCTATTTTAAAATGCTTCAATGTAGTAATTATTTACTGTAATTATTAGTATAACATGATTGATTATAATTAGAAAGCTGTGGTATTAATTCAAGGAAGTACCAAAGCTAGAGAAAAATGTGCTTCTTTTCATCTTTCAATTTGACCTGCATTTTGGGTCTTGTCTACAGAAGATCTAGAATAACTCTCTATAAAACATGAAGAGTAGGGGTGATTCTGGGAAAAATTCAGTTAACTTCTCCTGCCTTGTGGTTTGAGGCCAGGATCATTTCTGAAATTTTAGCTGAAGAGGTTAATATTTACCAATTTATTATTAAAGAACAACCATTTAGTTGTTTTTGTTCAGCCATTTCAATCATGTCCAATTCTTGACCCCATTTAGTTTTTTTTTCTTGTTTGTTTGGTTTTTTTGGTTGTTGTTGTTGCAGAAATACTTCTAAGTTACTATTTCTTTCTCCAGGGTTAAATAACTTGTGCAGGGTCACACAGCTAGTAATTGTTTGAGGTCATATTTAAATTCATGAACATAAGTTTTCCTGAGTCTAGGATCAGCACTCTGTCCATTGAGCTGCCTAGAAATCCCATCATTTACATGAAGCACTTAGAAAAGTGAAAAGGTTTCTGTGATTTATTCAACTCTCAATTTGATATTTCACTAAAATGAAGAATTAAGAGTATTTTATACAGCAAATGTTGACAATATTTATACAAGATAACTTATTATTTATTGCCTATTGAACATTGTATCAAGCACTAGGAAAAATGAAATATTTGCACATTTGCATAGAAATGGTTTGAGTACAAAAATTATCTTGAGAATCATGATGAAAATTATTGGAAAAGCACCAACTCTAGAGGTAAATTTCATTTGTGATATTTAATTTAGACTTTAGACAAGTCACTTACACTGCACCCAGATTTCTTCATAAAGAAAAGAAGGTTGAATTTAATGATCCTTGAGGTGTCTTCCAGCTCTAAATAATATCATTCTATGCTCCCAATGGGATCTCACTCTTTCTTGAGGCAATCCATTTTAGTCTACTGTTGGACATTAATCATTTAGAAGTTCTTCATAATGGGGACAGGGTGGGGGAATGGAATATGGAGTACTGGATAGAACAATAGATTTAAAATCAGATCCAAGTTTGGATACTGGGTCATATGCCCTTAGTTGTCCAATCCTCAGCTTTTTCATCTTTGAAAGGGCAATAATAATATCTCCATTGTTTACTTACAAGTATTGTTATAAAGTCATGGTCTGTCTTAAAAACTCTATTATAACAAAAGTAATTTTTAATTCATTGATTGATTGGGTTATTCAGATATACAGTACCATTATCTTTCCTTATCTATAAAACAATGCAGTTGGTCTTGACAACCACTAAGTTTTCTTACAGACTTCATATTTAAGAATATCTCCTTAGATATCTTTGAACAAATAACTTTATTCCTCCTAAAGCATTATTTTCTGTTTCTCATAGGCACATATATTCTATATCCTTTTAAAAATTAAACTAAAATGATGAACATGAAGGTATTGCTTAAATTCTAGTATTAGAGGACATTTTCCATGTGATCTATGATAAATCAGCCTTCCTGTATGTAGCTCACACTTCTGATGTCTGACATAATCCTATCTATTCACATATATGTATTTTTATATAATCAATTTATAAATATATATGCATATCCTATATATGGACTGCATCTTCAATTTCATTGGTAGAGGAGACTCTCAGGTAAGAAAATTCCTTCTAAAAGCAGGTTGCAATTTCTCTGTAACTTCTAGTCTTAAAGAGTTGCCTTGGGAATTTAGAGGTTAAGTGTCAGTGTCAGAAGCATAATCTCTCCACTAATGTCTCTTCAATACTTTGAACCAGAAATTGGCATGCTGCCACTTTTGAGATGTTAAATGTACTTTGCTCAGCAACCTTCGAGGTTAACTTCACCTGTATTTATCACTAAATCAAAAACATTGCTGATATAATCTCCTAGTCCTTAGATCACTCCTTCCTTTTCCAAGGATTTTAGGAATTAGCTTGTGGTTTTCCTTTTCACCTCATATCTTGCTCTCATACTTAGGGTATATAATATATACCCTGATCACACTTCAATTTCCCTATCTTCCATATTCATCAGGCTTTTATACTTCCAGAAAATATATCTTCAGTCCAACTTGGGTTTGTCATACCTTTGATTTCAATACCACCAAATAACCAAGGTACTTCATTTTATAATTTTGAATTTTGAAATTTTTTTCCTTAATCATAATTCAACCTTCCATATTTCTGTGCCTCATTCTTTATCCTTAATGCAGTCTCTAGCCACTTTTTTTCTTTCTAGTCTGCCTATCCATCCTCCTTGCTCAGGACTTGCTTTCTTCCTTTAAAGCTCTTGAACCTAGACTTGAGTTATTCAGTTATATTCTGTCTTCTACCTTTAACTCTTTTGCCCTTATCCTTCTTGAACTCATGCTGATTCTTCATCTTGGATCTACCTTCTCTACTCATAAATTCCACTACTAGAGTAAGTTGTACAAGAATCCATGCTCTCTGATTTCAAATAAACCCTTACTAATTACACAGAAAACCTTTTATTCTTCCTTGAATATTTCTCCATTTGAGCCCCCAGTAGCTTTTCCAAGATTTTCCTTTCTTTTCAAGTTTCTAACATCAACCACAATCCCCGCTTCTAGCAGAAAAATTTGTTCTTGGACTGGTTAGGTGACACAATGGACAGAACATTGGCCCTTGAATCAGGAGAATCAAATCTTATCACAGATACTTGATACTTACTAGTTGTGTGATCCGAGGCAAGTTGTTTAGCCCCAATTGCCTTGCCAAAAAAAACCCAAGAAAAAAAAAATGGCAAACAAACAAAAATCTACTTTAGTTCCTATTTTATTGAAAAAGTTGAAACAATCTACTATGAGTTCTCTTGTTTACCCTTCATCATACCTCAAAATCTCTCCTCTTTTACTCTGGTCTTTGAGGAAAGGGTGGCTAATGCCAGCCTCTCTGTTTGTCTTTGCTTCCATTCCTTTTTGTTTCCTCTGGGAGCTTTTTTTCCTTCTCTTAGTTTTAATCTCTCCCTCCCTGCCAATTCTATTCCTGCTACCTGTAAATGCTTTCATTATCTAAATTTTGACATTTAATCTCTGACCTTTATAAATTCATGTAGGCTGTCTTCCAGGCCTGAGGGACACTCACTCTCTCCTTTGTCTCTCAAAGGTTTTGTTTTCCTTGAAGACACAGTTTAGGTACTAATCTCTGATTACCCCAGCTGCTAGTGCTTTCTTCTCCAAATGCTTTTACTCTCTCCCTCCTTCCATGCCACTTAATATTTAAGTTCTACCATGGTGTCTCATTAGGGCAAAGAGATGATCCTGCCTTCTTAAAGTCTCTGTTACTGATTCATATACTATGGTAGGTTCTTCTAATTGAATATGTAGTGATGGATGCTATGTTTTGAGTATGAAGACTAGATGACTTAATTTCAGAGGTTTTATAACCTATCACCATATTGCCTTAAGGGTAATAAATATTTTAGGCATGGCAACTTATAAAAACTGCCTTAGAGTCATAGAAATATTACATTCCATGCTGGCAGTAGGAGTATCCATATGGACAGAATTATAAATCCTTGAAGTTTTGACATATTTAAGGTTTGAAAAGCACTTTCCTCATAACAACTCTCTGAGGTAGGTCATGAAAAGTTTATCATCCCCAGATTACAGATAAGAAAACTAAGAATTACAGAAGTTAAGGTCATAAAGCATATAATAAATCTGGGAGGTAGGATTCAAACTCAGGTATTCTGACTTCAAATTCAGTGTTCTTTGACTTAACCATATTGTACCATGCATAATAATGGCAGTAATTTATTCAAATTTTAAGGTTCATAAAATACTTTATATAATTAATTCATTCAATTCTCACAATAGACCTGAAGGATCTATTGATCCTTCTACTTATTGAATGGTAAGTGTTATGATCCCACTGAGGCAGCTGAAGATCAGAGATGTTTAAATGACTTCCTTAGAGTTGGAGAACTTTGTATCTAAAGCAGAAGTCAAGTACCTTTTCAGCTCCAAGTCCAGCATATCATGCTGCATATGTGTGACCCTCTCTTTTAAATCGTTTCAGTTCTTGAACAGCCAAATATCCCTTCAAAGAGATCACAATGCCTTCTCCACTGGTGGTTTCTTATTTGTTAGTTTTGGTGGATAGAGGCAATACTTTGATATTTTTTCAAGTCATTTAATTGGTGCTGTGATAAACTAGAAATCTACTGCAAAAGCAACAGATGAACCTCTGATGTTGTTTACTGATCTAATGAGTCTTGCGATTAGTTTATAAATATAATTGAATATATTTATGGAGAAGAAATAGAGATTGCAAACTCTGATTTCATTATTATAGAGAATTTCCAGGTGAGAAAATCTCTCTATTAATGCAGTTTGCAACTTTTGCAATTTCCAGTTTCAAAGAATACTTCAAGGTTACATGCCTTGTCCAGGATCACACCACAAGAATATATCAGAAAAGGGACTTCAGTCCGGGTCAAAGTAGCTTTAAGACACCTCTACCTCCTATTCTACAATGCCTCTCATCTATGGAGAGACTATAGAAATACATACGATATATGAATATAAATCATATATGCATATTTATCTTGTTTGAACAAAATCTCTTATTTACATTTTCTATATGGTAGTGAAGCTCCAGCAACAATAATGTGTCCCCGAAGTACAAGATGAGCTTTACAGTCCCTACAGTTTTGACTTCCTAAAGTTATTTGCCCTCATTTATTGATATTCCTTAAAAGCTTAATAGTAGTCACTTGTTGGAACCTGCTCAATTTCGTTTCTGATGACAAGTGGGATTTGGACATGATGGGAAGGATAGGGAATCCCTGTCCATAGAGGCTTTTACTTCTTGTTTGTACAGCAAATCAAAACCACTTTGAAGGAGCTGTTCTTGTTTGTTTTATATAATAACTTAATAGTTTGTTTTAAATAATATCTTGCTACAAACAAGAACAGCTCCTTCAAAGAGCTCCAAGATCAAAATGCTTCCTTTACTGGTATATATTTCTATATTTTGATATTTCTTCAAATGAGACTAGTTAAATAGCTACCACCTTTGAATGACTATTCACTTCAAAACTAGAAAACAAGCTTCTGATGCTATTTCTAGTCTTTTATAAGGCAGTTCTGTGAATAATTTTTAAGGATGATTAAACAATAAAAGTTATGACAAAAAGAAAACATCTATTATAGGAGGACTTGTTTGGATAGTTTTCTTCCCCTCCTTCAGCCTAAATTTTTTCATTTGTAAAAGAAGGAGGTTGGACCAGATGATCTCTCTTATCCCTTTCAGCTCTAAATCTATGTTTGGTCCTATGAGAATGATAATCAATATTGCAAATTTGAATTTGATATTAAGTAATATAAAGCACCACAATAACATACAATTTAAAATTTATTTTTTTAAATGAAAAAATTATCAAATGTACCTGTGTGTGTCATGCTAAAATCTAGTTAGCCATAGCATCATCCTCATCTATTTCTTTAATAATCCTGTCATAAAAGATAATTAGAAGTTTTTTTTTGAAAAGACTAATATTTAGTGAAACCATATTGGCTTTTTATAATAACTGTTTCCTTTCTATATATCTACCAAATATCTCTAAGTACAATCTCAAGAATTTTCCTAACAATCAGAGACAAAATCATCACCAAATTTGTTGACTCTGTTCTCTTCCATTTTTTGAAAATGGGGCACTACATGCCTGTTTCCAAACTTTTGATAAAATTTTGATATCTTTTCTATTTCCATGATCTTTTAAATAGAACTGACATTTCTTTCAGAACCTGAAGATATAACTTTTCTAAGTCAGGTGACTTGGAATCTTCAAGGGCAAGTAGACAGCTCAGTATTCTCTCAATATTTCCTTATTTATCAAGGATATTTGGTCATTTTTTGTCCTGCTATGTCATTCTCATTTGGGAGAAAAGACAAGGGAAGAAAACAAAACAAAAAAAACAACCCTCAAAACAAAACAAGAATGGTAAATTAAAACTATCTTTCCTCTGTTGTCAGCATCACATTCACTCCAAGCAAAAGTTCTATTCCTTTTTTTTTATCCTTCTACTTCTTTCAATATGATTTTAGAAACTTCTTCTGTTCTTACCTTCCCTTGCAAACTTCAGATTATTTTTATCTTTATCATTCCTGACACTTTTTATAGGACTGTCATATTTTTATATTCATCATTTGCTCTCTGGTTTTGCTTCCATTTTTAAAAATCTCAGTTGGCTGATGGCTTTCCTGTAAATCTATATTAGACCCTTAAGAGAAATCCCACTAGAATCTTCTCTTTGTGTCTTTAGATTGCCATTCTTGATCTGTCATCCCTCCCAGGTTGACTTCTTCCCCTGAAGATTTTTAGTCCATAGAATCCTATCTATGCATTCTCTCCATGCCTTGAATTCTGCTTTCCAAAATCTATAGTGTACTACATGATGCCTTCCCCCCATCTATTTCTCTATAACAAACTCTGTAATGAAGTAGAAATACTCCATTAAAGTTCCCATTATTTCCACAGCAATCAGTCCTTCTATTAGTGTGAATCAAATTCTGAGTGGAATTCCCTTTTGTAGATAACTTAACTCATTAAAGGATGAAATTATCACTAAGACAAGTCAAGAAGCTAGTCTAATAAATATCATGAAATCTGAGAATAAGAAGTTTCCAATCATTACTATATTGTGCCTCTGTGATATATTTGATATCTATTTTCCAAATTCCTCATTTCTTTCTTCCTTTTGACAAGGTGATCTGAAGCATATTTCAAAACCAAAATCAGTTCTGATTTTCCTTCCTCTTAAGTTTACCAAAAACACTCATTCATGATTTACTGCTCTGGTTCTGGACTCACATTATTATATCTTCTTAATATACAAAGTTACTTCTCTTCTCACTTCCCACTTTTACTATCCTTATTCTTCTATACTCTGGTCCAGGATTTTGATATACCAAGTTTAAACTGAGAACACAAAACTACACATAGAAAGTGTAGAAATAAAGGATATGTGGTTTTATTGACCTGATTGTAAGGATCTTTAATGCTCCGTTTTTAGACTTCCTAGAAGTTTTAGAATTTTAGATTTCATTTATAAATTTTTTTGGGGAAATTGATAGGTAATTTGGGAATCTCTACATATGTACAAGGTATCTTACATGTTTCTCCTTTTTAAAGTAAATATTTTATTTATTCTTTTTGTTATTGTTCATTTGTTTTCAGTTGAGTCTTTGTGACCCCACTGAGGTTTTCTTAGCAAACATATGAGAGTGATTTGCCATTTCCTTTTCCAGCTCATTTTACAGATGAGGAAACTGAAGCAAACAGGATTAAATGATTTATAGCTAGTCTGAGGACAGATTTCAACTCAATAGTTGTCAGTCTGCCTGATTCCAGCTCTGGAGTTCTATCCATTGTGCCATCTAGCTGCCCCTATTTATACTTGTTCCCTTCTTTAAAAAATACAGCAAAGCAAAAGAAATTAACTGATTGACCATGTCTGACAATGTATCTTATTTTGTATTCATACTCAACTGCTCTTCTGCTCAGCTGGGGAGGTAGATAGTATCCTCTACAGACACATCCACCTTCCAAAAACATAGTACTGGAATTGGAACCAGGAAGCCTGAGTTCTGCTACCATACTTATCATTACCTAACTACTATATAACTTTCAGTCAGTCACTTCATTTTTCCTGGGAGGTACATTTTTCATTTGTGGAATAAAAAAAATGAACTAGATGATCACTTTCCACACTAGAATTCTAGGGTTCTTAGTCTCTATCTAAAGGATACATAGTTATGTATGTGGGGTCTGCATCCAAGGTATCTATTGTACTTCTAGAGAGTTATATTACTATGTTTTTGGAAGGTGGATAATAAAAATGGGATAGGAAAGCAGTACAGTACAGGAAATTCCTTCTTCCAATGCTCAGGGATAACTGTTTTGTAACTTACAATCTCAGAGAATTATCTGAAGGCACTGAAAAGTTAAGCGACTTGTTCAGGGTCACACAGCTGGTGTAGTTATAGGAAGGATTTCAACTCAGACTTTCTGTACTCTGATGCCAGTTCACTATCCACTGTGCCAAACACTCTCATGAAATGCCCTTACTCCCAAATGACTATCATTCTACATATCCAGGAAAACCTTTATACCAAAGAGGTCACTTTTATAAAGGGGTGAAAAAAGTTATATCTTTCCTTTTGCAGCCATATAGAAATATCAAAATGGCAAGAACAGAAAAGAAACTTGAGTTGTTAGGGAAAAAAAGAGTGTATTGTTTCTCTTTCCTGTTATCTGTCACTCTGCAAATTATATCTCACTTATTTCTTACTTCTCTCATTGACTTTTTTCATCCTGAATTCTTTTTTAATATCAGAAATAAAATGTAATGAATATCAGAATTTCCCCTTCTGGGTCATTTCTACTTGGTAGAGGAAAACATAAGGATTTATCTTAAGCATGACTGTAGATAGGGCTCTGAGGAACAGGAACAGGTGGCAAAAATATGAAATGGTTCATATTAAGAAAAGAGAAAAAAAAAAAACAAACAAACATCCTTATATAAATCCCAAGCTTCTTCAGTAGTGCCTGTACCTTGCTGTAGGGGGCGATCCAATAGGCTATGGCAAGAAATGGAAGACCAATGGAGATCCCAAAGACAGCCAGGGACTTCACTGCTATGGACTGCTGCCGTAAGCCTGAGAGATTTTCATACCACATGGTAAGCAGCTGCTGTTGGCAATTAGGGTGAGCAACAAACTGTGGGGGAAAACAACAACAAAACAAGAGAGCACAAACAGAAAACTGCAATTGGTAGCTACCAAATAGCTCAAAATTCACACATTTTTTGACATCTGGGTAATGTTCACCAAATGATATGCAAGTAGAGATTAGGTTTGTTATAAGAAGGACTTCTGAACTAGGTGGTAAATTGGATTAAGGATCTTCCAACAATTTTCATGTAATTGTGAGATCCTGTAACTCTGAGTCTTGGCCAAAAAAACTCTTACTTAGTTTTTTGGGGCTTCTACTTTCTCATGTGCAAAATGAGGGGGCTGAATTATGTGATTTCGGAAGTCTCTTCCAGCTCTAATTTTATGGCTTTATAGTTTAGATCGATTCCTTAATTCATCAGATTTAATTCATCACATTTCAGCTAAAGTGATTTGCCAACTGTAAGTGATGAATCCAGCTTTTAAACCAAGTATATTAATTCCAAATCTAGCAATACTCTTTCCCCCATACTGAACTAGTTTTAAAAATTCAAAATTCTTTAAAGGCTCTAATTCTAACAACTAAAAATGCTCTAAAGCAATAGTCTGCAAATCCAAAGTAGGGACATTAAAAAAAGACTTCTGGAAGAGATAGCATAAAATTTGATCTTGAAATCTAGGTTGGAATTCCATAAGTCAGGAAGGATGCATTCTATGAGCACTACATGAAAAGGAGAGTGAGTGATCGAGTATGACTGAATCTCAGAGGCCCTGAAGTGAAGGAAGCAGAGCAAGATCGATTTGCCATAAGAATAAGGACAGAGGCTTTTATATCAATCATTATTTTGTTTCTCTGTTTTAAAGTACTTCTTCATAACTACTCTGTTATATTTACTAGTAATTATTATTATCATACTCTCTACTTTAGAGTGGTTATGAGCTCTACTTCTCTATAAAACAGACACAACAAAATAATAACAATTGCTATTATTATCTTACTCTCTACCTCAATTATTATTATTATTATTATTATTATTATTATTGTTATTATTATTATGAGACATTAGGGGATAAGTGACTTGACCCTCTAGTAAGGCCAAATATCTGAGGTCGGATTTGAACTCAGGTTTGTCTGACTCCAGGGCCAGTGTTCTATTTACTGTGTCATCTATCTGCCCCTGAGAGTAATTATTATTAACTAATTTTATAAATGAAGGAACTGAGGGAAGTAATTTGTCCCAGATTGCAAAGTGAGATTTAGTTAAGCCAAAATTCAAATTCTCCTGCTTATTCTCTTTCTACTCCAGAATACTGTCTCCAAGGGAAGTCAATGTTTTTGTTTGAGCAACATTTATTTGGGAAAATTAAGCTTTTTAAAAAAATAAAATACTTTCTGAAACTCATTAGTTCACCTGGTGTTTGCCAGTTAGTTGTGCATTCTGTTCCGAATGGACTGACTTTTTAAAAGGCCACTCCTGAATACAATGTATCTGCTTTTAATATGTTTGCCTATTGGATGTTAATGAGACATTCAGTGACCCCCCCAAAATGCTAAATATTCTTTTTCCTTGTTAAAAAATAATAGCTCTACACCCAGTGAAGGAACACGGGAAAATGAGTGTGGACCACAACATAGCATTTCCATTCTTTCTCTTATTGTTTGCTTGCATTTTTGTTTTTCTTCTCAGATTATTTTTACCTTATTGTAAATCTGATTTTTCCTATGCAGCAAGATAACTGTATAAATATGTATACATATATTGTATTTGACATAATTTAACATGTATGGGACTACCTGCCACCAAGGAGAGGGGGTGGAGGGAAGGAGGGGAAAAGTTGGAATGGAAGTTTTTGCAAGGGTCAGTGTTAAAAAATTACCCATGCATATGTTTTGTTAATAAACAGCTATAATAAAAAAATAATAGCTCGTTATCCCCCTCTTCCCCCAATTAGGGAAGAGAATATTGGAGACTTATTTGATTTTTGTATTGATTAAAATTTGACAATAGTATGAAGTGCACACCAGAATGCTTGTTACTATCTGGGTGATCTCTGAAGTCATATCTCCTTGAACTAATTCCTCATTGGTAAAATCAGGGGTCCCCATCTAGAAAGGAACATTATAGACTATTTTAGTCTAGTCTCTTCAGAGAAGAGAAGCTAAATGAGCCCATACTTACATAACTAGTGAATTCAAACCTGAGTCCTGTCAGGAAATTAGACTCCTAGAAGGTAATAATGTCTAATATTCCTTCTAGCTGTAATTCCTGTGATCTCAAAGACTGACCAGATCTTGAAGGCATTTTATGTCAATAAAGTACAATAATCATACACCAGATGAAATGAGAATTAAAAAGAGATGGTTATAAGATTGGTAGCAAAAACTACTTGTAGTTTAGTTAATAATAATTTGATAGTATTTGACTTCTAATCAATAACATTTATGAGAACTTGGTGGGTAAACTGAACACTACTAGATACTGTGGATAGATAATAATGTAAAAATAACAAAACTACTCACATTGCTATATTGCTGTGTGATTTAAATATTAGTCTCTCAATAACTCTATGGGGATGGATAGGAAATGCAAATATTTCATAGATGAGGAAACTGGGACTCAGAAAATTTAGGTCTCTTTAAGTAGACCCTATTTTCATATTGTTCTCTTGTTCACACATGTTTAGGCAATATTCTTTTTTTATTTAGATTTTTTTCCCACAGTATATATGCATGAGTAATTTTTTTTATAATATTATCCCTTGTATTCATTTTTCCAAATTATCCCCCCCACTCCTCCCCCCCCCCCCCCCCGCATGATGGGCAATCCCATACATTCTACATGTGTTACAATATAACCTAGATACAATATATGTGTGTAAATACCATTTTCTTGTTGCACATTAAGTATTAGATTCCGAAGGTATAAGTAACCTGGGTAGATAGACAGTAGTTAGGCAATATTCTTTAAAGATTTCTTTAGAAGTTATATGTAGATTCTTTTTTGTCAGTTTTCAGGTAATCCTATGATTCTCAAATTATCTCTTAACTCTTAAAAGACAGGTTAGTTTTGTGACTAGAATGCTAAAATCACAGCAATTCAATCTGAGTACCAATTCTGCTTTAGATACTTGCTAAACTGTCCAAGTCTGGGAAAGTCATTTATACTTTTCAGAGCTTCATGTTAGGAAAGGCATAGACAAGCTGGAGTATATTCAGAAGAAAAAGAAAACCAAGATGTTAAAAGAAAATGTAGAACATTATATAAGGATCAGTGAAAGAGCTAGATAAACCTTGGAAAAAGGATTATATTTATGTTACTTTGTGAGGAAAATTATTTACCAACTGAAAACTATATAAATATGAATTATCATGATTGTATTTTCTATGTGGTTTCTAGCACTTATGGCTTTATAATGAACATTCAATCAAATAAAAATACTGGTCTTTCTCATAAAAACTATTATCTAGTTATATACTCTTTTTTTCATTCTGTATTTGTAAAGTTGAATTTTTTTGGGAACCTCAGCATAAAACTCTTCATGTTTCCCTGTTACTTTTCATCTTATTCAATTCAGTATAGTTTTCTGGCTGGTCAAGATATTTTGTAATATGTGTTAGTTATCTTTCCAAGAAATGTATTACCTTTAAATTTGAGAAGATGCCTTCATTCGAATCACTGATAAAAATATTGCACAGCCCAGGATTAAAGGGATATTTACTAGGGCCAACATTGTTTCATCTTGGTTTGGTCATTTAGTCAGTTTCAAATCTATCTAACTATACATTAAATTAGGCAAAAATCTGCATCTTATCTGCAAGGATAATGCCAGAAATTTTACCCAATGATTTTCTTAAATATCAGTACTCTGTATTTTTCGTGTTGCCCTAATCTATCATTATTGCAAGCAAAATGAAATGAGGGTAGTTTGGCACGGTTTTAAATGAAACCATGCTGATTTTTAGTGATCACAGCTTCTCTGGCTAAGTGCTCACAAGCAATTCCATTAATAAATATGTTCTAGATTTTTGTTAGGAAGAGAGATCAAACTAATTGGTATTGTCTTAGTTTGCATAATCCATTTTCTTCAGTTAAAAAAAAGCAGAATATTTGCCCTTCTTCAGTACTGCAGAACTTCTATTCTCTGATAGTTTTTCTAATATCACTGACAAGAGTTCAGCAGTCACAGCTGGGAATAGGTACTTTAAGTTGGGCTTATTACAGGATTTAAGCTTATAGAGGATACTTTCAGTTCCTTGATTGTCTTCTTGCTTACCTTTTTTTACTGAAAGGAGGAAAAGCTGTTTTTTTCATTAATTCTCTGGAATTGAGGCAATTCATTGTTTACAAGTAATACAAAATTCTGGGTGGATTTTCTTTTTACATGAGAT